>NC_089781.1:55208812-55428812 GCF_040412425.1 Macrobrachium rosenbergii | reverse complement strand
ATATATATATATATATATATATATATATATATATATATATATATATATATATATATATTAGTGGACGTGGGGATGCGTTTCCAGTCCCCCTTGTGAATAGTCAAAATCTATGAATACTTGCTACCCCCCCCTCTAAAAATGCTTATAACTGCCTATCTTGAAAGTTCAAATGCCAAATGTATACTTAAAGTATCATCTTACATTAAATATACCATAAATTATTATCCTATTACTGCATTAATCCTTTAAATTATATTATTAATATAATTTCAAAATCATCTGAAACATTAGTACCCTTAAAAATATATACATACATACTTCTAAGTCTTCCAGCCGAAGCAGAGACAGAGTTACCACTTCGACTTATATTTATCTCTGACAACAAAAAAATTTGTGTTTTTTGTCTTCCAAAGATGTAATACCTTTACTACACATTTTTAAAACACTATGAACACGCACACAAACAGTATCTTTTCCTGAGAGAGGGAGGAGAATAACAACTTACGTCTTACGATATCAAAAGATTTAAATCTTTGAGCTTCTGAGGGCAACACTCCGGCCAATATGTCAGACTGTCAAGTAAATTGACGTTTACCCTCCCCGCTCCTTTCTCAAGTCGAGCATAAAAAGACTAGCGATCACTATTTGTTTGTTTAAAATGTTGAAAAATTTACTACATAAATGCATGGAAAATATATTACTATTATTATTATTATAATTGTTATTATTATTATTATTATTATTATTATTATTATTGTTGTTATTATTATTATTATTTAATCTTATTAATCCTAATATTTGAAAATTAGTACTTATTAGGTAAATCACTTATTTCTGAGCTCGTCCCTGTGTCAGCCGGTGAAATTCCTATGAAGCACGAATTTCCAGGTATAGATATTGCTAAATATACCAGAGAAAAAGCTATCAGGAAATGCTGGGGTTACTACCCCCAGATCGAACATCTATTATGGAATAGACGTCGGTATAGGTAAGGGTGAGTGATAGTTGTCACTACCACAGGACTGCACTCTGTAGATATCCCAATGACAAAACCTCCGGAACGTGAGGAGCCGATTTAGAAGACTCGCACTCACTTGCCGCCAACCGGCGACCCCAAGCGCCATCTGTACTCATTCCATACTAGCACGTTTTTTCTTACGGAAGATCTTTTTCTTGTGCTGGCTTTTGCCCCAAATTTCCGTGAATTTCATCATGTCTTCCAGCAATTGCACCGTTATGAAGTTAACCCTTAAACGCCTGTTGGACGTTTTAAACGTCGTCAAAAATTGTCTGTCGAATGCCGAGTGGACGTTGCAAACGTTGACTGAAAATGCTTTTTTTTAAATATTCATGGAAAAATAATTATAGGCCTAGTTTGCGGAAGATTTCAAATCACGCACCTTGGTGGATGCTGGGAGTTCACGGATCCAGGTGTTGTGTTGTTTTTGAGCATCACCCAGACGCGCATGCGCGAATTCCCTCCTACTCACGCCAGATAGCATCAGCATCGGACCTTGCGGGAGCGATATTTTGACGCAGACATGTTTTGCAGAACTTTGGCGAGTGTTTGCATATTCATGCTGCAACAGGCCGTTTGTAGATATGTCACAAAGGCGTCAGGACCGTGAAAGGCGCATACTGCCTGTCGGAAGTGAGCGTGTGAGGCGAGTTTTAGACTGGGATGCTGGAGAAGGACCCAGCAACCAAAGTGAATTTTAACATTCGGTCAACTTTGACTCGACCGAAATGATCGAAAAACGCATCCGTAAGCCATAATTATTACATTCGAGTAACAATCAATCATTTACCTTCATTTTGCAACAAACGGAAAGTCTCTAGCACAATATTTAGAATTTTGGTGAATTTTTGAAAAAAAAAAAAAATTTCCTCCGCTCCACACGCGCGAACTCCGCTGAAAATCCTGTCATTTCTTGCGTCAGCTTGCCGTAATTTTTTCGCCGTTTCATATTATTTGTTACATAAAGTGTTATACATCAAAATGTGCGCAATTTCATGTACAATATAACAAAAAATATATCATTCCTTTAGCTCTTCACAGTGTTTTAATATTTACATCGAAATCACGATAACTGACAAAATTTTAACATTCGGTCAACTTTGACTCGACCGAAATGATCGAAAAACGCATCTGTAAGCCATAATTATTACATTCGAGTAACAATCAATCATTTACCTTCATTTTGCAACAAACGGAAAGTCTATAGCACAATATTTAGAATTTTGGTGAATTTTCGAAAAAAAAAAATTTCCTCCGCTCCGCGCGCGTGAACTCCGCTGAAAATCCTGTCATTTCTTGCGTCAGCTTGCCGTAATTTTTTCGTCGTTTCATATTATTCGTTACATAAAGTGTTATACATCAAAATGTGCGCAATTTCATGTAGAATACAACAAAAAATATGTCATTCCTTTAGCTCTTCACAGTTTTTTAATATTTTCATGAAATCACGATAACTGACAAAATTTTAACATTCGGTCAACTTTTTCGATCGAAATTCGAAAAACGCATCCGTAAGCCATAATTATTACATTCGAGTAACAATCAATCATTTACCTTAATTTTGCAATAAACGGAAAGTCTCTAGCACAATATGTAGATTTTTGGTGAATTTTGAAAAAAAAAAATTTTCCTTCGCTCGCGCGACCTCGCTGAAAATCCTGTCATTTCTTGCGTCAGCTTGCCGTAATTTTTTCGCCGTTTCATATTATTCGTTACATAAAGTGTTATACATCAAAATGTACGCAATTTCATGTAGAATACAACAAAAAATATATAATTCCTTTAGCTCTTGACAGTTATTTAATATTTACATCGAAATCACGATAACTGACAAAATTTTAACATTCGGTCAACTTTGACTCGACCGAAATGATCGAAAAACGCATCTGTAAGCCATAATTATTACATTCGAGTAACAATCAATCATTTACCTTCATTTTGCAACAAACGGAAAGTCTATAGCACAATATTTAGAATTTTGGTGAATTTTTCGAAAAATTTTCCTCAGCTCATGTGTACGAACTCCGCTGAAAATCCTGTCATTTCTTTCAGGCCGTAATTTTTCGTCGTTTCATATTATTCGTTACATAAAGTGTTATACATCAAAATGTGCGCAATTTCATGTAGAATACAACAAAAAATATATCATTCCTTTAGCTCTTCACAGTTTTTAATATTTACATCTAAATCACGATAACTGACAAAATTTTAACATTGGTCAACTTTTAATCGAAATGATCGAAAAACGCATCCGTAAGCCATAATTATTACATTCGAGTAACAGTCAATCATTTACCTTAATTTTGCAACAAACGGAAAGTCTGTAGCACATTATTTAGATTTTTGGGAATTTTGAAAAAAAATTTTTCTTCACTCCTTAAAGATACTCCGCTGAAAATCCTGTCATTTCTTGCGTCAGCTTGCCGTATTTTTTCGCCGTTTTCATATTATTCGTTACATAAATTGTTATACATCAAAATGTGCGCAATTTCATGTAGAATACAACAAAAAATATGTCATTCCTTTAGCTCTTCACAGTTTTTTAATATTTTGCGAAATCACGATAACTGACAAAATTTTAACATTCGGTCAAAGTTTTGACTCGATCGAAATGATCGAAAAACGCATCTGTAAGCCATAATTATTACATTCGAGTAACAATCAATCATTTACCTTAATTTTGCAACAAACGGAAAGTCTCTAGCACAATATGTAGATTTTTGGTGAATTTTTGAAAAAAATTTTCCTTAAGCTCAGCGCGCGGACTCCGCTGAAAATCCTGTCATTTCTTGCGTCAGCTTGCCGTAATTTTTTTGCCGTTTCATATTATTCGTTACATAAAGTGTTATACATCAAAATGTACGCAATTTCATGTAGAATACAACAAAAAATATATCATTCCTTTAGCTCTTCACAGTTTTTTTTATATTTACATCGAAATAACGATAAATAGAAAAATCAACCTTCTGTCAACTTTAACTCGATCGAAATGGTTCAAAAATGCAATTGTAAGCTAAAAAAACTTACAGCCTAGTAATATTCAATCAATTTCCTTCATTTTTGCCACAATTGGAAAGTCTCTAGCACAATATTTTGATTTTTGGTGAATTTTTGAAAAAACTTTTTTACGTCTGCGCGTTATTTAATTCATGCATCATTTTGTGATAATATTTTCTCTGTGTTGCTTTAATCGTTTTACAATCTGTTATATACCAAAATCATCGCAATTTAGTGTACAATACAACTAAATAAAATTAACTAATTGGCTTCAACCGTTATCCTTACAGCGTGATTTGTATACAATTATATACGAGTTTTTTTTTTCGCTGTCATATATTCCAATATTTATATATGATAATGATATTTTTTTTTATTTCTGATGGTTGCATACTAAACTTCAGGCAATGAGAAAAAAGGAGCCAAAAATGAACTCTTAATCTTGAAAACTAAGCGCGCTGTGATTTTTGAAAAACTTTTTCCGCTTCGCGCTGCCTCTCGGAGGCCGCATACGAGAGACGTTTTTGAAAATAGGGCTTCTGCGTTAAAGGGTTAAGTACCATCTTCTTGTGGGGTTTTATTATCAGTGAGGCTTTTATTGGCCCGTAAGTTAATATTTACAGGGTCATATATTGGACGCTCCCCAGCGTTCGCTGCCTCCGCCATGATGACCTTGAGGTACACCCTTACAGCTTGTTTCTGCAGGGGTTTCTCTCGGTCATTTACAAATTTACTCATGTTTCGTAATTCCCCTTCAAGAAGTTCCTTTTGGAGGTGTTTATCTATGTCGGGCGATTCCTGGTACCTTGATTAGCGTCATTCCTCACGGAGGCTTCCTCCCCTTATCTCGGTTCTTACAGTTAATTCATAGCTGATACCAGGCTCTCGCGCGAATAGATTCCCTCTCCAAGGTGGTGCTTTCTCAGTTTCTCTGATTTGTAGTGTAATGGATGACATGGATAATTCGGGTTTATTGTGGTCTGGGCTCGGCGTCAGGTGCAGCCAGTTGGCTGCCTACCTCCTGCTCGCCTCGCTCGGTTAGGCTATACACTTAACACAAGTTCTTATATTTTTGTATATTCGATCATATTATGTGTACTTATGTAGTTATTGGTTAACTTTAGCGGTACTTATCAGTAATTGATCTTAGCCTAGCCCTCTCGCTCCAATCGGTGGGTTAGGCTATTCAGGTTCAGGCTTTGGCATTGTCTTAGCTCCCATCTCTCCCGACTCTCTCCCGGCCAGGGGGAGGAGGGTAGGCTGGTTGAGGGAGTTCCGTTGGTTGTTCCATCCGCTTTACCTCCCGTTTTTCGGGTTTGCTAGAGCATCTGAAGCCCCCATCCCCTCCCCCTCTAATGAGGAGAGAAGGAAAAATAAAAACGGGGATCTTCTTTATGCATTGCCCTTCTACCCTATGGGTCGGTTGTTGGTTGGACTACTTTACGGGAATTTCTCTCCCTTCCACCCCTCTTCCTCTCCTCTCTCTCCTCCCCTTTTACTGTCTGGGCTGTGCCTTCAGAGGAGGGTGAGAGTTTGGCGTTGCTATAGACTAGTGCTGTTGTCCTATCCTCCCCTAGTACTTTTGGTGAGTGTCATGAGTCTCCCTGCGAGCAGGAAGTCGACACGTCTGTGCCGATGCCCGTGGGAAGTTTTAGTCAGTGGATAGGGGTCCCCATCCACTTGAACATAACTCTCGATTCCACCATTCTAAGTACTGCCTCCTGACTTTGCCAGTGGTGTCTCATCTCCCCGTGTGGGACGTTGGTCTCTTCGATCGTCACCCGTGGGGACTAGTCCGGTTCCCAGTTGAGAGTCACCCACCCTCCTGGCCTCCGTTCTGGTGTCAACCGCTCGGCTAGTGTTTCGTTGGTTCGCTCTCCTCCGGGTCGGGCTGAACTTCGATCACCCTCAGGGTTCAAACATTTCCTAACTGGTTCCGCTCCGCCGTCCCCGGCCCTCCCGTTGCCTTCTTACCTGTTACCACTCCGGTGGTTTTGGTTTTCAGTAGGTTGGCCTTAGTCACACCTAGTTCTCTAGCTGTATACTAACTGAGGTAATGATTTACCCCGCCCTCCCGCTGTAACCAAGTGACGGAGGCACGGGATCTCAGAGGGGTCTGCGCCGGAGCACTGTGACCAGCAGTGTACTGCTATCCTATATTGTTAACCATTTACTTACTACCGGTCTCCGGCAGTAATTATACTTTAAGTTGATTTTACAATTAAGAGTTGCATGATCCTAAGTTAGGTCCTACTCCGTCGAACTATCTCGGAGTTTCTTGATTTAATGTGTGTCATGTTTTGCTCTGGTTTATCGTCCCGCCGGAGCATTCCAGCGGGTCTGGTATAAATTAATGCTTGCTGCCGGACTCCGGCAGTAATTATACTTTAAGTTGATTTTATATTTAAGAGTTGCATGATCCTAGGTTGAGGCCTGCTCCGTCGAACTATCTCCGGCGCTCCTTAATTTAGTGTGTGTCATGTTTTGCTGTGATTTATCGTCCTGCCGGAATGCTCTGGCGGGTTCGGTATAAATTAATTAGCATGCTCCATTACCTGCTGTTGTTTAAGGCCCCTATCTCTTCCGGTTCTGCTCATTTTTTTAAATTAGTGTGTGTTCATATACCTTCTCCCACTTACAGACAGTACGTTGTGAGAGCCCAGGTGCACTGCTGTGCTGCACCAGCCCTATGGGCACGTTGTCTGCCGTTCTCATTCGGGCTGTGCAGTGCGGATCGACGATCTCATCGTATGGCACCCGGACGGTTGTGAGGTTTGCTTCGCTCTGTACGAGCGTGTCCAGGAAGAGTCGGTAAGCCTATAGTTACCGCCTTTAGTTTACCTGGTTGCCTCAGTTGTTTCAAGTACGTTATGTTCTTGATATACTGCTTATATATATCTCTTCACCGAGCGCTAGGTTATTAAGTCCCTGCTCTCTTCCAGGCCGACCAAGCTTCCCGCAATGACGCCTTGGGTTCCCTTCGAGCCTGGGTGGCTGGTTACGGCAGGAACGTTCCGTCGGGGAAGCCATACGTTCTGGATGAGAACATCCGGAACCTGCTTTACCCTGGTGCCCGGATCTCAGCGGCTGTTCCACCTGAAGTCGCCGCTCCTGTCATTGAGCAGATCTGGGTAGAAACCCAGCCTCCCCAGGACGAAAATTTGTACGTGGAGGTGTCGGAGGAAGTGGCGGCCATAAACCTCGACCTGGAACCAATGAACACCGAACAGGACCAGGAGGTAGGTAGGGAGGTAAGTGAGGCAGTGGGGCGGGCTCCTTTTGATTCCCCTTCATCCACCGCTTCTTCTTCTTTTTCAGGGCTTTCAAAAATCTTCTTACTTGGAGGACAGGGCGCAATCCGCTGTCCCAAGTTGAAGAAGTCTTGGAAGGCGCGAAGGGCTATAAGTCCGCAACCTCCCGCAAGGCAACCCTTCCCTTCCGGTGAAGCCACGGGACGCTAGTCCGGTGGCTTCACAGGCAAGGCCACTCCCTCTGCTAAGGGAGCGAGTTTGAGGGCAGCTAAGGCTAGCCCTCCTCGCCATCCTGCCTTTGACCCGGAGGAGTTTGCCGGAATGCTCTTGCAGAGGTTTTCCTCGGAGGTTGATGCTAAGCTTAACAAGCTTACGGGAGGCTGCAGAGCCAGGAGAGTATGCTCTCGGGTTCATGCGCTCGGTGGGTCAGCAGTTCATTACCCCATTCCGGATGCCTCCGCCTCCTCCATTTGACAAGGGAAATCCCTGGCGTTTGGCCCTTCATGCTCCCCGGCATGAAGATACCCTAACAATCGAGGGTCTAGGCACGCGCAGGCTCGAGGAATTGGAATTCTTTCCTCCTGATCTGCTGCCCCCCCTACCCAGGCTTTGCCAGGCTGACGGAGGAAGCTTGGGTAAGGACGGATAAGGTCCCGAAGGAGACAGTGATCTTCCCAAGGGACCAGGCGCAGTCTAACATTGATGCGCACCTTTAATGAGTGGCAGGCGGAGGACACGAAGTTGACCCCCTTCAAGGGCAACTTCACGATGTTCTCGTTGGGAGATAGGATCCTGACCCCCTGCATGACTAAGGTGGCTCTCGTGACCGCCCAAGCATGCTCGGAAGGTAAGCCGTTGCCTTAGCTCCGGGAGACTGATCCCACCTCTCTGATCTTCCCCGGAGACGATGAATTCTGGAAGGATGCCCCGGCCACTTTTACATCGGGTAAGCTGGACCCGGAGTGTGCATCCACCTTATTCAGCGAGCAGCTTCCCAAACTGCCGGAAGCCCTCCTGAAAGCAGAGTTTGAGGCTAGGTGTCAGTTGAGCCGATCATTGAACTCCCTGTGCCTGGCGGAATCAACCACAGTGACGTTTTATGATGAGCCACTCTTCCAAGTCCTGACGAAGTCTCTGTTAGCGGGATTTCAGGCGGACTTGTTTGACTTCATGGTAGCTCGGATGAACTGCCGCAAATACATCTTCGCCGACGCTACCATAAGACATGAGCCTAACAAGCTCATGAAAAGCTCCTTCTAGGGAGCTAGTATCTTCCCGGAAGAAGAAGTCAATAATGTCCTGGCTGAGGCAACCAGGGCAAATCAGAGTCTGCGCTCCCGCTGTGGTATCCCAGCTTTTAAAAGGAAAACCCCGAGTCCGCCCGGCCCTCAAAATAGACCTGGCAAAGAGATACAGGAGGCACAGAAGACAACACCAGCAGGCTGTTGTCCAAGCTGTACCTGTCTCAAGTTTGCCAGCCTTCTACCTCTAAGGCCCAACCTCAACAGTTCGTGCTGGTGCAGCCAGCTCAGCACTCCCTTGCCGCACCTTCCTTCGTGACGTCTCCTGTATACAACCCCTCCTATGAGGGCCAGGGGTCGTTTCGAGGCCTTTACAGGGGCGCAAGGGGGAGTAGAGCAAGGGCCTCCTTCAGAGGCAAGGCTGCCGTGCGATCCATCTCCCGGGGGAGAGGAGGCCGAGGTAGAGGAGGCCGAGGTAGAGGAGGCAAACCTGCACCTTCCCAGTGAGACCAGTCAGGTGGGTGGCAGACTGCACCTGTTCAGGGACCAGTGGACCTTCAGTCCGTGGGCCCACAGTATAGTCTCCAAAGGTTTGGGGTGGAGTTGGATCAAGGGCCCTCCCCCTCTGATCAGATTTCATCAGCCGTCTTCCAAAGCTCTGCGGGACTTTGCGGTGGAATTACTCCAAAAGAGGGCCATAAAGAAAGTGAGACACCTGAAATTTCAGGGCAGACTGTTCAGTGTTCCCAAGAAAGACTCCAGTCAACAAAGGGTAATCTTGGATCTCTCGCGTCTCAATCTTTACATACAATGCGACAAATTTCGCATGCTTACAATCGCGCAGGTATGGACTCTACTTCCTCGTGGAGCCGTCACCACCTCTATAGATCTTTCAGACGCATATTATCACGTCCCGATTGCGCGGAACGTCTCTCCCTTCCTTGGTTTCAGACTGGGGAAACAAGCCTACTCCTTCAGGGTCATGCCATTCGGGCTCAACATAGCACCCAGAATTTTCACAAAGCTGGTGGACACGGTAGTGCAGCAGTTACGGTCCCGGGGGATATTGCTGGCCGCATACCTGGATGATTGGATAATTTGGACATCCAACGCCGGGGAGTGCCGGAGAGCTATGGCCATAGTTATCGAGTTTCTGGAATCCCTAGGCTTTCAGATAAACAGGGCGAAGTCCCGCCTAACTCCGGAGGCTCGTTTTCAGTGGCTGGGTATCCAATGGGATCTGGTCTCGCACAAGCTGTCTATTCCACCAGCCAAACGGAGAGAAATAGCCAAAGCCACCAGGCAATTCCTCAAAGGCAGGAAAGCCTCTCGCAGAACGCAAGAAAGAATCCTGGGTTCTCTTCAGTTCGCATCCATAACAGACCGGCTCCTAAAAGCAAAACTGAAAGACATAAACAGAGTGTGGCGGAGACGAGCCAATGTCAAGCTCAGGGACAAGGTGTCTTTAATTCCTCCGGTGCTGAGGAAAAGACTCCGGCCGTGGTCCACAGTCAAGGGTCTTTCGAAGTCAGTTCCCCTTCAATTCCCTTCCCTAGCTCTAATAATCCACACAGACGCTTCGTTAAGCGGCTGGGGAGGGTACTCACCAAAAAAAAAAAGGTACAGGGTACATGGTCCACTCTGTTCTGTCAATTCCACATAAACATTTTGGAGGCAATGGCAGTGTTTCTAACTCTGAAAAAACTTTGCCCCACCAACCAGATTCATATCAGGCTGGTGCTGGACAGCGCAGTAGTGGTACATTGCATAAACAGAGGGGTTCCAAATCGAGTCGGATAAACCAAGTGATGATAGCCATTTTCTCCTGGCGGAGAAGCACGGCTGGCACCTATCAGCTACCCATCTAGCAGGAGTCCGAATGTCATTGCAGACTCCTGTCAGGGCAACTCCGCTGGAGTCAGAATGGTCCCTGGACGTAGCTTTGTTTCAGATGGATATGCCGTCAGGTTCCGGGCCTTCAGGTGGACTTGTTTGCCACGGAGAGCAATCACAAACTCCCTTGTTATGTTGCTCCCAACCTGGATCCCCGAGCTTACGCTACGGACGCAATGTCAGTGGACTGGAACAAATGGCAGAAAATCTATCTTTTCCTGCCAGTAAACCTGCTGTTAAAGGTGTTGCACAAGCTCAGGTCATTCAAAGGTCAAGTGGCCCTGGTAGCTCCCAACTGGCCGAAGAGCAATTGGTTCCCTCTTCTTCTGGAGCTCAAACTACGGTGTCATCAAATACCCAAGCCACAGCTGACTCAAGTAGTGCAAACACGGACTGTGTCAGCTTCCTCAAGAATTCTGAATGCCCTGGCTTTATGGACTTTATGAAATTCGCCGCTCAGAGAGGTGCGGATATTGATCCCGTTAATACTCTGTTTCTGGAATCAGATAAAAGAGATTCTACCCTCAGACAGTACGATTCAGCAGTTAAAAAGTTAGCATCTTTTTTGAAGGAATCTGAAGCTCAAGTCATGACCACCAATTTGGCAATATCATTCTTTAGATCACTGTTTGAAAAAGGTCTGGCTCCGGCCACCATTACCACAGCAAAATCAGCTTTGAAAAAGGTGTTTTTGCATGGCTTTAAGATGGATTTAACAGATTCATATTTTTCATCCATTCCCAGAGCATGCGCTCGTTTGAGACCAGCGACCCGTCCACATACGGTTTCCTGGTTTCTTAACGATGTTCTAAAATTAGCCTCAGAAACTAATAACGATCAATGTTCTTATTTGAATCTGTTAAGGAAGACATTGTTCCTAATTAGTCTAGCTTCAGGTGCCAGAATATCAGAACTGTCTGCTCTCTCTAGAGGTGCGAATCATGTGGATTTTTTCTCCGTCAGGAGAAGTTCTGCTTTCCCCAGATCAAAGGTTCTTAGCAAAAAATGAAGACCCTCAGGATATGTGGTCCCCCTGGAAGGTTGTTCCTCTTCCACAAGACCTGTCTTTATGCCCATTCGCTACCTTGAGGACCTATTTATGGAGAACTTCTCGTGTTTGTCTGGTCCTCTTTTTATCAGGGAAAAAGGAGGAACGCTTTCTTTAAAGGCTATAAGACAACAAGTTCTGTACTTCATTAAGCAAGCTAATCCGGATTCGGTCCCTAAGGTTCATGATATCCGAGCAGTGGCTACCTCCACTGATTATTTTCATAATATGAATTTTGATGAGCTTAAGAAGTACACGGGCTGGAAATCTCCATCAGTGTTCAAACGCCCCTATCTGAAATCACTGGAAGCTCTGAAGTTCCCTGCGGTGGCTGTAGGGAGCATTGTCCCTCCACCTTAAAATTAACCTTTAATCCCTATCTTCTCCCCCCCGCCCACCTGCCTCATTTACTTGCCCTGCCATTTTCTCCTGGACCAGACATGCTTCACAGCCTGGCTCCTCATATTATGATGTACAATTTTGTGGTGTTAGTTTTTAAGTTTGCAGCATGTTATGTTTACTGTAATTTAGTTTTAAGCCGGAGGTACCTTTATAAATTTTTCTGTCGTTTATTTAGTCTTAGTACCTTCCCATTTAGTATTATTTATGTACATAGTTGTTTCTCATGTCCTTTACTGTGATATTAATTGTATCCCTAGTTATAACTCAGTTTATCTGCCTATACCTTTGGTATTTAATCATGTTTTGATGGATAATTAAAACTGTTTTCAGTAATAGTGTTTTTATACATGTTCACCTAACTATTCGCTCCTTTCAAACTTTCACCAAAGCTTAGTATGATTCTCTGTCATAATTTCACCGGCTGACACAGGGACGAGCTCAGAAAAGGGATTTTGACAAAGGAAAAATCTATTTCTGAGGGAGGCCCTGTGTCACCCAGTGACCCTCCCAGTGTCTAGATTTCCCTCCCCGAGTAGGCATACCAAGCTTGTGGGGGGTGCTAGCCTGGAATGAGTACAGATGGTCATGGTGTCGTCGGTTGGCGGGCAGGTGAGTGCGGGCGTTAGATTGGCTCCTCACGTTCCGGGGGTTTTGTCATTGGGATATCTACAGAGTGCAGTCCTGTGGCAGTGACAACTATCACTCACCCTTACCTATACCGACGTCTATTCCATAATAGATGTTCGATCTGGGGGTAGTAACCCCAGCATTTCCTGATAGCTTTTTCTCTGGTATATTTAGCAATATCTATACCTGGAAATTCGTGCTTGATAGGAATTTCACCGGGTGACACAGGGCCTCCCTCAGAAATAGATTTTTCCTTTGTCAAAATCCCTTTTATCATACAAAAGAAACATACGTAGATATTACATGTAGGAAAAATTCTCTCATCTAAATAAGAGAGAGAGAGAGAGAGAGAGAGAGAATTATTTTATCATATTAAACTTGATATTAATATTTGAAAATTAGTACATACTGTAAATCATTATTTTATCATAAAATGTACCCTCTAAAATGCTTATACTATCATCCTGAAACACTTATATATCATTTTAATATACATTCAACAGTAATTTAATATAATTTTGATATTTCAAGAGTATCAATTCTGAGCATCTATCTTTGCTTTAATGAGGTCGGATCTGTCCTGAAAGGAAGGGGGAAAACCAATTGCTCTCGTTCTTTGAGTTACGTATTATTTAATCGTACAGTATTATTATTATTATTATTATTATTATTATTAATTTTATTAATATTTGAAAATTAGTACTTATTATTAGGTAAAAAGTTTATTTATCATACAAATAAACATTCCTTTATACATGTATCATAAAAATTCTGTCATCTCACTGAAAGAGAGAGAGAGAGAAAAATTATTACTTTTAATAATATTTAATGTTATTTATTTGCACATATAAGTTGAAAATATAAATCACATAAAAAATTAAACATAAACACTTTGCAGGGTTTCTCAGTGTTTGCAACTGTTGCGTGTCTGTGAAAAACTTGCATATGGCCATTAGTTAGGTTCCAATGAAAAATTAAGTGTCTGTGAATTTGTGCAACTTGAATATATATATATATATATATATATATATATATATATATATATATATATATATATATATATATATATATATATATGTAATGTATATAAACATTATATGTATATACAGTGAACCCCTGTGATTTATGGGGAAATACCCCACTTGAATAGCTAAAATAAATACATAAAACCCTTCTAAAAACACTTAGAACTGCCCATTTTGATAGTTTAAACACAAGAAAAACCCTGTAAAAATGCTTATACCTGAGTATTTTAATAGTTTTATCATAAAAAGTGCATTTATTCATGAAAATTATCTGAAAATACAATAATTAGTGAATATTTCTCAGTGAAAAACAGGCTGGAGGAATGGGTGAACAAATAATGGGTAGATATGTTCTATAGAATGTTCGAATGCATGAGTCCATATCGCGGGACGTAAGGGTTTACTGTATACTGTATATATATATATATATACTATATATATACTTATAATATTTATATATAACATTAGGGGTTCCGTCTCCCTCTGAGTGCTGCTAACCTAAAATCAGCGATAATAGCACTGAAAACCCCACTTAACGGCACCATTAACTGGATATCGGCGGCGAAATCCCCATTTAAGGGGAGCGCACTATTCGATTTTTGATGAATATTTTTGAAATAAAAAAATGGTTAAATGGCCATAAGACATGAGGAATACCTTCGTTATCACGTGACCAAAGCATTTTTTCGAAATATTAAAATTGATGGGGTTTTGGGCCTCCGCCCCCACGGTGAGTGAGTAGGGCTGATTTTGGCTCTAATGACTATTGTCATTTTTTCCTTTATTCGCCTAATTTATTAATTATTTTGATTTTTATATCATTTATCTACGTATGGCAGCGTCTGGCAACAACAATGGCTTGTTCCATGGTGAACGTGGTAGAACAGGGAACCCCCAAGCGCTGAAAGCGGGTGGTGGGCAACTTTTACTCTGAGCAGTTTTTTCGCTATTTGCGGTGTTTACCCGTTTCTTTTTTTATCCAGTAACTCTAAATACAATCTATATACTTTCACCTTCAAAAATACGCTCACAGTTGATGAAATGAATAAAGGATGATGAAAAGGAGTATATGATGACAAGTTCATTATATCAAATCTCAGTTAGATAAAATGAGTGTACGGGTATTAGGTGCAAGGTCGAAATTGCCAATAGATGGGATACTGATATTTTAATGAAGTGCCAATCGTGTAGGTTTACAGTTAGTGCCCCAGTCGAATTAGCAATGGAAAATCTCAGCACCATCAATTGAGTGAGATAAATATTGAGGAAATTGAACACAACTTCGGCTATGAGAAACTCAACTTACTAACACATCTGTTTGGCACAAGTGAAAGTATAGAAGAAGTTCTTCATTCGAGAGGCAAAAAGGCTTGAAATTGAAACTCCAAAGACCAAAAAGACCAAACAAGTGAAAAAAATGACTGAAAATGAGTCAAGAATATCTGCCTGATAGCTACTAAACTTTTAGTTTCTTAGTTTCAAACCAGGCAACAATGAGTTAGGTGGTACTTGATGATTTTTTCTTGAGTGAATAATACCCCTTTTTATAAAGGGGGGGGGTTGTGACCTGGAGCCAGAAATCAACCAAAATAATGCTCTAAGATAAGTTTTTTCCACGAGTGCCAAAAAAACCACTTGTTGACCTTTACGGTCGTTTTTCTCAGTTTTCACTTTTATTGCACTTCAAACGCGAACTACTTTTTTATTTTTAGGCCAATTTTAAAGATAACCATTAAACAAAGAGCCTTTATTTATTTTTCTTAAAAAACGTCTCAAATTATACAAATTTCGGCGTTATCAGTGAGGGAGAAGCGGAAAAAATTTTTTCAAAAATCACAGCATGCTTAGTTTTAAGATTAAGAGTTCATTTTGGCTTTTTTTTCATTTTTGAAGTTTATTAATGCAACCATCAGAAATGAAAAAATATCATTATCATATATAAATATTGGAATATAAGACATATGCACATTAAAAAAATTTCATATATAATTGTATACAAATCAACGCTGTAAGCAAACAGGTTAAAGACTAACAGAGTTACTTTTAACGACAGAAATTTTTTTTAAAAGAAAAACTGTATTGTACACTAAATTGCGATGATTTTGGTATATAACAAATTTTAAACCGATCAAAAAAACACAAGAAAATATTATCACAAAATGATGCATGAATTGCTGTTATCTCTTCAAATGAGTAAAAAAGTTTTTTTAAATTCACCATAAATCAAAAATATTGTGCTAGAGACTTCAAGTTTATTGCAAAAATGAAGGTAATTGATTGAATATTACTAGACTGTAAGTGTTTTAGCATACAATTGCAGTTTTTGACCATTTCGGTCGAGTCAAGTTGACCACAATTGAAATTTTTATCGTGATTTATATGAAAATATTTCAAAATTGATAAAAGCTACAACCACGATTTATTTTCTGTTGTATTCTACATGAAATTGGGCACATTTTCATATATAAAACTTTAACGACTAATATAAAATGGTGCAAACATTATGAAAAAGTGAAAAGAATTTCTGAGATGTTGGCCGAGTTATTAGGTGTGCAGCGGATGTAAGGAAAAAGTTTGTTTTCAAAAATTCACCATAAATCGAAATACAGTGGAAAAGAGACTTCCAATTTGTTGCAAAATGAAGGTAATTGATTGAATATTACTAGAATGTAACAGTTTTAGCTTACAATTGGATTTTCAACCATTTCTAAAGCTACAACCATGGGTTGTTTGTTTTTTCACCAATTATTTTACATGAAATTGAAACAGCACATTTTCATATATAAAACTTTATGTAACGTAATATAAAACGGTTGCATAAAACATACGACAAAATGGACGAAAAAATTTTTTGAAATTTTTCGGCAGAGCCCCTGATTCACAGGACATAAGAATAAAAATCTATAAATTTTTCAAAAATTCACCATAAATCGAAATAGCAACTAGAGACTCCCAATTTGTTTCAAAATGAAGATAAATGATTGAATATTACTAGAATGTAAGAGCCCTTACAATTGCGTTTTTCGACCATTTCTGCATGAGTCAAATTAGACCGAAAGTTGAAATTTTTGCTTAGTCTCCACAATGCGTCCGTTCGATGTTATTCATCCCGACAGACAATCTTACATCAGGGACTTACGATACATCCAGTATTTAAATTTAAGGGTTAAATATACCATTGGAAAGAGGAAAGAAAGACGAATATTTGTTAATTGCTAGGTTTTTCTTAGGTTTGAGGAAGAACCCGTGATAATCAAATTATACAAATTTTGGGGAAAAATCCCCCTCATGCTGAATTTTTGATTGGCACCAAAAAAAAAAGGGAAAAGTAGAAAAACTCTTTCTATTATTTTTTTTCATACTATGATATGCTTTCTGTGTATGAAGCCGCATTGCAATAGCTCTAAAAGTGAAGGAGGTGAATCATTTTTAATTTTTTTATGTTTTTTTATTTTTCTAATAAAATCCAAAATAATCATCCGATCACTCAAATTTTTTCTGGAACATCAGCTTATATATATATATAACATATAAAAATTTCATAAAAATCTAGGGGCATTATTTCACATGCAAAAACCACCTTATGTGCCGTTAACCCCAGATTGGTGTGAAACAGCACATAAAGGCGCCATTAACTGGAGATCAGTGCCAAAAAACGGTTAATGAAAGGAAACCAGCATCGCTTCTGTAACAACAAAATGCTGTTAACCAATGACCGGTAAGTTAGGACTGCTTGTATGAAATGTATAAAAATGAATATATATAAATATATATATATATATATATATTATATATATATATATATATATATATATATATATAAATATATATATATATATACAACAATTTTGTTTAAAAAGGGAATATTAAATTGCCAGTTATAGACTCTGAATGAAAGGTTATGTTACTTACCACAATAAATTCCTTGGTTCTGACTGTAGTTGGTTCAGGTAATTGCAATAAACAAAGAAAAGGGATTTTGACAATGAAAATCTATTTCTGAGGAAGGTCCCGTGTCACCCGGTGAAATTCCATTACAGCACGAATTTCTAGGTATAATATGCTAGATATACCAGAGAAAAAGAGCTTTCAGGAAAGCTGGGGTTACTACCCCAGTTCGAGCGTCTTCTCCAGGGAAGGCGTCGGGTATAACGAAGGGTGAGTGAAAGATCACTACCACGGAGACTTACTCGAAAGATCTCTCCCTATCAAAACCCCGGAATAGAGCGGTGAGCGTTACAGCCCCCACGCCCAACACCCGCCAGGGCGGCGACACCAGCGCCACCTACCTCATTCCATGCTAGCACTAACCCCAGACTTGGCATGTGCAAGAAAGTGGGGAGCAATAGGTGAGTCAGGGAGGGTCACCGGGTGACACGGGACCTTCCTCAGAAATAGATTTTTCCTTTGTCAAAATCCCTTTTCTGAGTCCAGTCCCGTGTCAGCCGGTGAAATAGTGACAGAGAATCATGCCAAGGCTGCAAACTACGAGGAAACAAGGTAATCTGAAAAAAAAAACATAAATTACGAAAAGCAGTTTTAATGAGGAATCTCTTACATGTGTGAAGAACACTAAACCTAAGGCACATCAAAGACTTAAAATTATAAAAAGTGGGGAAGTCATTAATAAAGCACGACGGGGAAGGGGCCCCCAAAAATACCTTAATATTACTTAAAAGCAATAATGTCATAAGAAAATTGCATAGGTTCAATGGCACATACAACCTCAATTGGTATACACAATCTTAAACTACACACGTAAACTTAAGCTAAACACGTAAGAGATCAAATCAAATGTAAACAAAATATACAGTGCATATACATATATCTGGGGTACATGGAGCAAAATAAAAACCGCCCAGTACCCCACAAGAAAACACAATCGTAACATGTCAGATTACAGTTTCCACTCAACAGAGACAAGATACATCAATATGAGGAGCAAGGCAGTGAGGCATGATCAACCAGGAGGATAAGCAGAGAGAAGTAAATGAGGCAGGCGGGTGGGGGGAAAGGAGGATAAGGATATGATTGGTTAAGGTGGGGAGATGACACTTCCCACAGCTATGGTAGAAAATTTCAGGGCTTTGAGCGATTTTAAATAGTGGCGTTTAAACACTAGAGGTGATTTCCAACCCGTGTATTTAGATAGTTCTGAGAAATCCATATTATGAAAGTAATTAATGGAAGTAGCAACTGCTCGAATATCATGAACCTTAGGAACTGAATCTGGGTTGGCCTGTTTAATAAAATACAGAATTTGTTGTCTTATAGCATTCAGTGAAAGAGTACCACCTTTCTCCCTGATAAAAAGAGGACCCGACTTACTCTGTGGAGTTCTTAAAAGGTAAGATTTAAGTGTATAAACTGGACATAAAGACTGGTCTTGTGGAAGGGGCACCACCTTCCAAGGAGACCACCTGTCTTGTGGGTCTTCGTTTTTAGCTAAAAATCTAGGGTCAGGGAAAGGAGGACCTCTCCAGTTATCATTGGTCTGTTTCCTCCAGGTCGGGAGGAAGTTCACAAAATTATCACCTCTAGTGAGAGCCGACAGCTCTGAGATTCTAGCACCTGAAGCCAAGCTAATCAGAAATAAGGTCTTCCTTAACAGATCCTGATAAGAGCATTGAAAGTTATCCATCTCTGATGCTAACTTAAGGACGTCATTGAGAAACCACGTAACAGAATGTGGGCGTGATACTGGTCTCAGACGAGCGCATGCTCTGGGGATGGATGAAAAATAGGAATCTGTAAGGTCGATTTTAAAGCCGTAAGAAATACTTTCTTCAGGGCTGACTTGGCTGTGGTAATAGTGGCCGGAGCAAGGCCTTTCTCAAACAGTGATCTAAAGAAAGAGACTCCTAAATTAGTCGTCATGATTTTGGCTTCAGATGCTTTCAGGAAGGAGGCTAATTTTTGACTGCTGAGTCATACTGTCTAAGAGTAGAATCTCTTTTATCTGATTCTAGAAACAGAGTGTTGACAGGGTCAATGTTTGCTCCTTTTGGGCTGCGAATTTTATAAAGTCCATAAAACTAGGGCATTCTGAATTCTTGAGGAAGCTGACACAGTCTTGGTTTGTACTGTCTGGGTCAGTATGGGCTTGGGAATCCGAAGACTCCGCAATCCCAGTTCCTGAAGAAGAGGGAACCAATTGCTCTTCGGCCAATAGGGGCTACTAGGGCTGGTTGACCTTTGAATGTCCTGAGTTTGTGTAATACTTTCAGCAGTAAATTTATTGGAGGGAACAGATAAATTTTCTCCCAATTGTTCCAATCTATTGTCATTGCGTCCGTGGCGTAACGCCTGAGGGTCCAGGTTGGGGCCACATAACAGGGAGCTTGAAGTTGCTCTCCGTCGCGAACAGATCCACTTGGAGACCCGGAACCTGGCGGCAAATCCATTTGAAAGATTCCACGTCCAGGGACCACTCCGTCTCCAACGGAGTAGTCCTGGACAGGGAATCCGCCACCACGTTCCGCACCCCGCTAGGTGGGTGGCTGACAGGTGCCAGCCGTGCTTGTTCGCCAGGGAGAAGATAGCAACCATTACTTGGTTTACTCGACCTGATTTGGAGCCGCCCCTGTTGATGCAATGAACTACCACTGCGCTGTCCAATACCAGCCTGATATGAATCCGGTTGGGGGGCGGATTTTCTTTAAAGTTAGAAAGACCGCCATAGCTTCCAGGGTGTTTATATGGAACTGCTGAAACATTGTGGACCACGTTCCTTGTACTTTTGTTTTGGTGAATATCCCCCCAGCCGCTTAGGGGAAGCGTCTGTGTGGACAACTAGTGCCGGAGGGGGAAATTGAAGCGGAACTGACTTGGACAGGCCCTGACTGTGGCCCAAGGCCGCAGTCTTGTTTTTAAGATTTGAGGGATGGAGGAGACCTTGTCTCTGAGCTTGACATTGGCTCGACTCCGCCACACTCTGTTTATGTCTTTTAGTTTCGCTTTTAAGAGCAGGTCTGTCACTGAGGCAAATTGAAGAGACCCAAGGACCCTTTTTGGGATCGGCGGGATGCTGATTGATTTTTGAGAAATTTCCTGGTGAGAGATGCTATCTCCTTCCTCTTGGGAGGCGGGAGGGATAACGTGTGAGAGGACAGATCCCACTGGAGACCCAGCCACTGAAACCGGGACTCCGGAGTCAGGCGGGACTTTTCTCTGTTCAGTTGAAAACCTAACGACTCCAGGAAGTTGATGACTATGGACGTAGCCTTCTGACACTCCAGAACTGTTGGTGCCCAAATTATCCAATCGTCCAGGTACGCTGCTAGGGATATCCTCGGGACCGGAGTTGTTGAACTACCGTGTCCGCCAGCTTTGTGAATACCCTGGGCGCAATGTTTAGACCCGAAGGGCATGACCCTGAAGGAGTAGGCTTGATTCCCGAGTCTGAAACCGAGGAACTGAGAGAAGTTCGGCGCAATCGGGACGTGATAATAAGCGTCTGAAAGATCGATAGAGGTGGTGACGGCTCCACGCGGAAGTAGAGTCCGTACCTGAGCTACTGTAAGCATGAAATTTGTCGCATTTTATGTAGAGATTTAGACGCGACAGATCCAGGATCACTCTTTGCTGATCTGAGTCTTTTTTGGGAACAGTGAATAACCTGCCTTGAAACTTTAGGTGCCTTACTTTCTTTATTGCTCGTTTGTTGAGCAATTCTGCCACATAATCCTGTAGGATTGATGAGGGTGGCTGGTAAAACCTGGTTGGAGGAGGAGGGTCCTTGATCCAGCTCCATCCAGACCTTTGGACACAATGCTGTGTGCCCAAGGGCTGAAGGTCCATTGGTCCCTGAACCAAAACAGGCGACCACCTACCTGTGTTTCTCAGTGGGAGGGAGCGGGTTTGTTCCCTCTACCACGTCCAGGTTTTCCTCTTGGGGTGGTGTTTGCCTTTCCTCTCTGAGGGGCCCTGCCTCTTCCCCCCCTTGATCCTGTTAAGGCCGTGAAAGAATCCACGGCCCTCATAGGTGGGGTTGTATGCTGGTGAAGCAACATACGAGGGCGCAGCAAGGGAATGAGCTGGTTGGACCAGCACATATTGTTGGGGGTGAGCTTTTGAGGTGGAGGGCTGTGCCACTGCCGAGACCGGGACGGCTTGACTACCGCCTGATGGTGGGGCCTCTTATGCCTCCTAAAGCGTTTGCCTCCTCTCGTCTGGGGGCCGCCAGATTCTGGGGTCTTGCGCTTGTAGGCTGAGAATGCCCCAGCGAGAGCGCAGACTCTGGTTGGCCTTGTAGCCTCAGTCATAACATTCGTAACCTCTTCTTCTGGGAAGAGGTTAGGTCCCCAGATCGAGCTCTTTCATGAGCTTGTTAGGCTCGTGACGGATAGTAGCATTGGCAAAGATGAACTTTCTGCATTCCAGTCTGGCCATGATGAACTCAAACAGGTCAGACTGAAAGCCAGCTAGCAGGGACTTAGCCAAGACCTGGAAAAAAATGGCTCATCTGCGCAGGAGACGGCAGTGGCTTCCGTGAGGCAGGCGGAGTTCAGGGACCGGGCTAGCTTAGTCCGGGCATCAAACTCCGCCTTTAGCAAAGATTCCGGCAGCTTGGGGAGTTGCTCACTAAACTGTGAGGAAGCACAGAAGGGGTCCAGCTTCCCGACCGTGAAAGTGGACGGAGCATCCATCCAGAACTCATCACTTCCTGGGAATACCAGGGAAGTGGGGTCTGTTTCCCTCAGCTGTGGTAACGGATTACCTTCAAAGCACGCTCGGGCCGTAGCCAGAGCGACTTTGTTCAAGCAGGGAGTTGGAAGGTTGTCTCCCAGGGCAAACATGGTAAAGTTGCCCTTGAAAGGAGTCAACTTTGTGTTGTCTGCCTGCCACTCCGTCAGAGTGCGCAGGAGAGCCGACTGAGCTTGGTCCCTAGGGATGATGACAGTCTCCCTAGGAACCTTATCTGAACGAATCCATGCTTCCTCCGTCAATCTCACGAAGCCTGGATAAGGGGGCAAAGAGATCGGCGGGGAAGAACTCCAACTCCTCCAACCGTCTCGTGCCAAGACCTTCAACAGTAAGTTTGCCATCATGTTGGATGGCCCGGAGGGCAAAACGCCAAGGGTTACCGACATCGAAAAGGCGGGAGGTCCGCTGTGTCGGGGATGACATACTGGGGTTCGGCTGGGGGTGGTTTAGCCATTCCCGCCAGTATGTTGTCATGACTGGCAAACTTTTCAGATATCTTATTGAATCTGGCAAATCTAGGTCCTCTGATTGAACTTCTTTAAAACATCTGGTTCGAAAGGCCTCAGCGTCAAAAGGCAGGTTGGCGAGGAGGGCTTGGTTTTGCTGCCCTCTTACTCGCGCCTTTGCCGGAGGAACCAGACTTGCTCCCGGAGGCTACAGGTCCTGAGACCTTAGCCTTCGACGGGGAAAGGCGATGCTTTCTTGGAAGACGAGGACTTATAGCCCTTCGCCTTCCATGAAGTCTTCAACTTCAACTTGGGGATAGCTGATGGAGCTCTATCACCCAAGGAGGAAGACTTAACAAAACCTGAAAAGGAAGAAACAGATGAAGCTGGGGAGTCAAAAAAGGGGGCCCGCCCCAACAACCTCACTTACCTCACCACTTACCACCTGGTCCTGTTCTGTAGCCATAGGTTCCAGGTCTAAGTCCAAGGCGGCGACGTCCTCTGAAACCTCAGCGTAGAGGATATCCACTTGGGGTGGCTGGGTCGCATCCCGGATCTGCTGGATGATGGGGGTGGCAAGATCTTCTGGCACTGCGGCCGCCACCCGTGCGCCGGGTAGAGCAGGTCCCTCAACCTGGCGTCGAGGACGTAGGGCTTCCCCGACGGAACATTCCTTCCAAACCCAGCCACCCAGGCCGGAGAGATTCCAAGGCAGACTTCTGGGAGGACTCGTCCGCCTGAAAGAAAGCCAACAATTAGCTAAGAACGAAAAACAGTCCGGGAAACCAATAAACAATATTCAAAATGAGGAGCGTAAAGCGGAGGAAGACTGTCACTTACCGACTCATCCTGGATGGTTGCGCAGAAGCAAAGCAAACCTCACAACCATCGGGTGCCAAACAACCAGGTCATCCAGTCGGACCGCACAACCAGCGTGGGTCCGCACACCACGTGACCATAAGGTTGTTGCAGTGAGGCGGTACACCCGGCTCCTCACAGCGAACAGTCTGTAAGTGGAAAAAGTACATGAACCTACCACTCTAAGCAATCTAAAGCTGGCAAGGCCGGGAATTTCAACTGCAACCGAATACTCCGGTGGAGAAGAAATCCCTTATCATAAACTGGGCCAATAAGCTCTAAAATACACAGAGTGGAAGGTAAGTAATACTTCCAGACCCCGGAATACTCCGGGGAATGAAGGAATGAGACAACAGGAACTAACCATAAGGGCTGCCAGTAAAAATAACGGCGGAACCCCTGGGTGTAGAACCGGACTCACGTTATATAAAATAAAAGGAGAGTACTCCGTTAGATAACACACTTATCTAAAAATATATTCAAAAACAATAACATTAAACAAGTGATGGTATAATGAAAAAATGCTCCGGAGACCGGAGGGATCCGCTCCCTTATATAAATAAATAAATCCTTCACTTACTTCCCCGCCAGAGAAACAAGGTGGGCAAGATGCTCATATATTCATAACATAAGCCGGAGCAAGTATAATAACCCTATCAGCCAAGTAACCCGACGGGGGAGAAGAAGTGTGGGATAGAGTGTTCGAACACGTTCGAGCTTGAGAGTGAGCAAACCACCAACACCAACACAGCGATGCTAGGGACTGTATGGGAGGAGCGAATCCCTCTACCAAATGGAGAAGTCCCTGAACTCGGAGAAAACGCCATCTAGCGTCACCCGCACGAGTAGAGCAAGGCTGAGGGGGGGGGGTGGAGGAGGGGGGAGAATGGTAGGCTACCAGAAGAGAGGAACAGGAGACAGGGGGAAACATATCACCCGCTCAACTGCACCAAACACCACTCCAAGAAAAAATGAACTTGGGAGGGTGGCCTACTACTAGGGAAGGGAAGGGACCAAGCCTCGATGCCCGACTCCTGCCTAGGCAAAGCCTAATAGGGACCTAACCTAGTATAGGCTAGGAAAATGGAAGGAGTGCGGAGGGGAGGAGGAAGCAAACAGGGAGAGAAATTTTGTGCCGAGAACCAACCGGGATCGAGAGAGAGGGGGGCAAGAAGGCGAATAGCCTAGAGGAAACACATCCAAAGAACTCTATTCCCCAAATGAAGGAAGAGAACTAAGGGGCTCACTCTGCCCACCAAAAACGATCCCCGGAGGAAACAGCAACAAAACTCCCTCAACCTGATGGATCCACCCACACCCAGGGCAAGGGGATGGAAGCAAATAAGCCTACTCCACAAAAATAACCATCACACATAAACATGGAAATAAAAAATGTGCTCAATAGGGTAGCCTACCTCAGAATAGCGGTTAGATCTGGGGCAGCGGTTAGATCAGGCAAGGAGGTAAACAACGAGGAGGTAAACAATAAAATAAAATAAAAAAAAAAGAGAGCACCATCGCCAAGAATAAAATAAATAATTAGCCTAATACAGACTAAAATAAAAGGAACCCAACCTGGGGGGGGTACCTGGACGGGCATCACCTCAAAAGGCCAGTAGGCCAAAAATATGTAAATTAAAACAAAAGGGGGAGCCACCGCAGGAACCCACCAGGAAGAGAACCATGGGGCAAAAAATAACATCTATAACGACAAGGAGACAACCCCAACAGAAAAGAACTGATGGGGTCGCCTCGCATGGTCGACATGGCTGGCTGGGGACGCCGTGGCGTCATAATAAGATCTCAATATTTATGAAAAT
The DNA here is from genome assembly GCF_040412425.1 of Macrobrachium rosenbergii. Lineage (NCBI taxonomy): Eukaryota > Metazoa > Arthropoda > Malacostraca > Decapoda > Palaemonidae > Macrobrachium > Macrobrachium rosenbergii. The sequence continues at coordinate 55,403,480 of NC_089781.1, read as the reverse complement.
ACGAGACCATAACAGCCAAAAATAGAACAAAACCCCACAAGAAGATGGTACTTAACTTGGAGATGGTAAAGCTGCTCGATGACATGGCGAAAAAAGCAGAAAAATCCAAAAAAAGGACGAGCACACAAAAAGAAAAGGATAGCGATCACGTGCTAGAAAATGGAATGAGGTAGGTGGCGCTGGTGTCGCCGTCCTGGCGGGTGTTGTGGTGTAGGGGCTGTAACGGCTCACCGCTCTGTTCGGGGTTTTGATAGGGAGAGATCTTTCGAGTAAGTCTTCGTGGTAGTGATCTTTCACTCACCCTTCATTATACCGACGTCTTCCCTAGAAGACGCTCGACTGGGGTAGTAACCCCAGCTTTCCTGAAAGCTCTTTTTCTCTGGTATATCTAGCATTTTATACCTAGAAATTCGTGCTGTAATGGAATTTCACCGGCTGACACGGGACTGGACTCAGAAAAATTATTTTTTAAAATAGGCTGTATAATTATTTTATAAGATTTGTGCATTTCTTTAGCAATGAATCTTATCACCTTTGTTATGAATTGAAGACATCAACCAAAACAAAATCATTATTTTCTATGATAGATATTATGTTTCTGGTTTTGAATTACAATTAGCTTTATATATCATGCAAATTGCCATAGAAATGTACAGTGCAGTTATTTTTGATTATTACACACTAATTAAATCATATGCATTATATATAACAAATTTAAAATGAATCAAAGCTATAAAATATCAAAATGTGAGCCTTTCTTCTTAACCCACAACTGTGAGACCATAAAAAAGTTTTTTCAAACTCATAAATAAAATTCAATGCTCAGAAATCTTGTTTCCTTTTCTGCTCTCTTGATTGAATATTCCCTTTTGTAAGATTTTGCCACAATTGCAATGCCCATTTTAAAATAGGCAGTCAACAGCTTTTGTCCACCAAAAAGTTAAATTTTTGGAAAAAGACTTATCATGATTTATATGAAAGTATGTTTAAAACTGAAAAAACCCCTCCTAAAATAAATTTATTTTAATTTCAGGTTTCTACAGAGAAATTTTTATAATGGAATTTTCATGTTTCTTTATTAGGGGCACTAATATATAATGTTGCAAAGAATTTTTTAAAAAATTTCAATATTATACTGGATGTTTGAGTTACCACATGGACATAAAACATCCTGTTTTGCAAAAATTCACTCTAAACTAAATTTGTCTCTTTGTCTCTCTCTCTCTTTGTTCAAAATGAAGGTAAATGATTGAATATTACTAGAATGTCTCTTTTTATTCTTTTCTCTCCATTATTTGAATTTTCAGTTACTAAAGGTAGTCCTCAATGTTTAAATTAAACTTATGAAATGATTTACAAATAAAATATTTCAAAACTAATAAAATGGATAAATGATTGTTTTTCAACTGTTGTATTAAAAATGAAATTCATCAAATTTTTAAAAAAAAAATTATTTAAAAAAGATCAAATAAATATAAATGCCAAATGATCACAAAATTGAATTCTGTCAATATCCTTGTATTTTTTGGTAAGAATTTCTGGTATATGATCAACAAATGTTGGGCCAAGGTTACCACCAGAAGATTAACTAAAATTAGGAATTTAAAAGTTTTTTTTTCAGAAAATTCAGTCAACAAGTTCAAATTTTCAAGTTCTTTAATTTCTATTTGAGACAAAATAAATTCAGTATTTTTTATAGAATATAACATTTTATATGTTACATGTTTGTTGAAGTTATATTTAGCTCAATGTTGTTCATAATATAATTTTTGCTATCACTAATTGACATTATTAAAAGATTTAACTAATTTTAAACCTGATTTCTTGCTGTTGTAAATGACATGAAATTTCAAAAAGTATAAAACTGAATTCAGATTTCTTGATCAAGTTATAAAAATGCAAAGCGTTCTATTGTAATTCAAGGTACATAGAATCTTTTCAGTTTTGATGTTAACAATTTCTTGAATGAGTTGATAATTTGGCATACTCTTTTCAACAGTTTTTTTCAAAAATTCACCATAAACATTTTTAAAAATACATTGCTAGGAATTGTTATTTGTTTGCAAAATGAATATTAAATGTTCTAAATATTCTAGAATTCCCTTTTAACAGTTTTACTCTTTCAATTAATTATCATAGAAATTCACAGTGATTAATTGTCTGTGATCCTATTATGGAATTGTACAATGAAAATTTTATTCAAAAACTTTGGCACTTATTAAATTATATTTGCATGAAACATCAATAAACTGTGTTTTCTACAACCCAATGACAAAATTTTTTGTTAATTTTGAAGATTCTTGAAGGATTTTTCAGTATGTGGACATATTTCAAATATATATAACGACTAATAAGCAAAATACAAATATGTTTTATGTCCATGAAAATCACTTCACTTTCTGACAAATTTATTTTAAAAATTCTATGGAAAAATTTTAATTTATAAAATTTTCAGTTTTCTATTTGTTCTGCATTTTGATCTAGAAATATTCTCTTTTTCAAATTCTACATTTGCTTTGATATAATGAGGTTTCATATTACATTATATCTATGATTTTTCTTAATATATAGGTTTCATTTTATACATTACATTTCACCAGTTTTATATATAGGTTTATTTATACATTGTATATGATTTATATATAATATATTTACATAAATATATATAATTCTATGTCTAGGGTTGTTTGTTGTAGATATTATATCTATTTGAAATTGTTCATTTTTCATATATAATATATAATATATATTATCTACATATATTTATAAATATGTAAAAATATGTTACAAAATGATGAAAAAAAATTCTAAAATTTTTAATCCTTTTATATGATTCATAGTGAAAGTTTTTTCAAAAACTTTCATAAGCTGTCAAATATTTGCTTGGGATTGAATTTTTGATTGTAAAATGAAGGTAAATGATTTAAAATGATTTACTACAGAATGTACCCAATTTAATGTCTGGTTTAATACTAACTTTTATTACCATTTGGTTGAGCAAAGTTGGTTGACCCATTTTAATGAATTTCCCTACATTTTTCATGGTAACATGCTAAAAATACTCTGTCTTCACATGCAAGGATAGACAGTTGGTGGTTTCCATTCCAGTTGATTTAAGGGTTATTTGACATTTAATAAAATTCAGCAAATTTCTTTAAAAATACTACTTTTTTATATTGAAGCAGCTGAATTAGCTATTACAAGAACTTGTGGACAGCCATTCTTTTGTTTAATTTTTTTTTATAAACTTTGATTCCTAAATTAAATGCATCTCTGTTCCTCTCCAGAACATCTAAATTTCTATATATCCAGTGTCATCTTTCTTCCCTGGGTATTTGTTATGTTCTAATAGTTTGGAAGTGGACTTAAAAAAGTCCATAGCAATTTCATGTTTTGAAATGGGTTTAATTCTGATGGATATTTTTCAGTGCTGCTTTACAGATTTACTTATTTATTACATTCATAATGAAACTTTACAGTTTTGTACAAAGTTTCTGAAGCATTTCTTCAATTTGGCCAAAAATAATTTCTGTTGGTATGATTCTCTTGTCTTTTTAATTCCCTGCTGAGTATGTTATCATGGCCTGGCAAACTTATCAGTAATTTTTCAAACCTAGAGTCTAGGTCCTCCGTAAACTTTTGTAAGGATTCAGTGGCAGGGCCTGTGCATCCAAGAAGGCTGGCGAGGAGGGCTTGGCTGCAGCCACCTCGCGCCTTTGCGGAGAACTAGATTTGCTCCCGGAGGCTACGGTCCTGAAACCTTAGCCTTCGACGGGAAGAGGCGATGCCTTCTTGGAAGTGAGGACTTGCAATATGCCCTTCCATAAAGTCTTCAACTTCAACTTGGGGATAGCAGGCGGAGCTCTATCACCCAAGGAGGAAGACTTCACAAAACCTACAAATGAAGATACTGATGAAGCAGGAGTCAAACAGAGGGGGCCTTCCAACATCCTCACTGCCCACCACTTACCACCTGGTCGGCTCCGTATTCATTAGTTTCCAGGTTGGTCAAAGCGGCTACATCCTCCGAACTTCGGCATATAGGATGATATCCACTTGGGGTGGCACAGGTTGCATCCAGTTGCTGGATGATTGGGGTGGCAAGATCTTCAGGCACTGCGGCGCCACCCGTGCGCCGGGGTAAGCAAGTCCCTCAACCTGGCGTCGGGGCGTAGGGGCTACCCGACGAACATTCCTGCGGGCCCAACCACCCAGGCCGGAGGGATTCAAGGCAGACTTCTTGCAGGCCGATCCGCCTGCAAGGAAACCAGCAATGTTAGTTAGGAGCAGAAAAAAGCCCAGACCAGGAACCTTTAAACAATATACAATATGAGAGCATGAACCGGGGAAAAAAGGGCTGTCACTTACCGACTCATCCTGGATGGTTGGGCGAAACAAGAAGCAAACTCCGCAACCATCAGGTGCCAAGCAACCAGGTCGTCCAAGTCGGTTCCGCACAACCAGCGTGGGTCCGGCGTACTGCGTGCCCGTGGGGTTGTTGAAGGAGGCGGTACGCGACTCCTCACAGCGGGCTGATCTGTAAGAATAAAAGTACATGAACCTCACACTCTCTAAGCAATCTAAAGCCCGGCAAGGCGAGAAATCCCAACTACCACCGGAATACTCCGGCGGGGAGAAGAACTCCTATATGATAAACTGGGTAATAAGCTCTAAATGCACAGAGTGGAAGGTAAGGGTTTCAGACCCCGAGGACTCAGGGGAATGAAGAAACGAGAAACCAGGAACTAATAACACCAAGGAGCTGCCAGAAAAAATAGCAGTGAGCAGATTGTAGGACCGGACTCACGTATATATAGATAAATAAGGAAATGAACTCCTGTAGATAAACAGATTTATCTAAAATTAATGAAAATTAAAAAACAAAATAAAATAAATAATAATACTAACAATAATAATAATAATAACAAGTTATGGTAAATACTCAGGAGACCGGAGAGGTCCGCTTCCTTACATGATGTAAAACTTCCGCCCTTACCTCCCTTGGAGAAACAAGGCGGGTAAAGTGCTGTTAATATGCAGTAACATAAGGCGAGCAGTACATTTCTGCCTATCGTGGCCCAGCCCGGGGGAGGCAGGGAGTATGGGACAGTGATTGGTCTGCGTTAGTAAACAAACCACCAACCCCACCACAGCGGCTGGGGACGGTATGGGAGGGGCGGGAATCCCTCTACCAATAGGAGAGTCCTGAACTCGGAGAAAGCGCCATCTAGCGTCACCCGCGAGTCGCAGGCTGGGGTGGAGGGAGGGTGGAGCAGGGAGAGAAGTAGGCTACCCGGAAGGGAACAGAGAGACAGGGAGAAACATGTCACCCAGCTCAGCTGCATCCTTCCTCAAATGAACGGAAGGGTGGCCTGCTCCGGAAACTTCACATGACGGCCGACTCCTTCCTGGCGAAGCCTAAAATGGGCTAACCTAGTATAGGTTAGGAAAGAGGAAAGAGTGCAAAGGAAGAGGAAGCAACAGGAAGAAATTTTTGTGCGAGAAGCCAGCCGGGATCGAAGGGGAGTAAAGAGGCGACTAGCCTGGAAACACACAAAGAACTCGATTCCCAAATGGAGGAAGGGGCTAAAGGGCTCACTCTGCCACGAACGACTGGGAGAAACAGCAGCCAAACTCCTCAACCTGATCTCCGCACCCAGGGCAAGGGGATGGAAGCAAACAAGCCTACACCACAAAATACCATCACACATAAACAATTAAAATCAAAATATGTTCAATAGGTAGCGTAGCCTACCTCGGGGGAGCGGCAGATTGGAGCTGCTGCTACCGCCAGAGGTAAACAACAAAACTTAAAACAATTAAAATAAATAAATATGTAAAAAATAAAAGAAGCACCATCTTCAAGCATAAAATAATAGCCTACTTGAGACCAAAAATAAAGAAAGCCCAACCTGGGGTACCTAGACGAGGCATCACCTAATAAAGGCCAATAGGCCCGATGAAATGTAATTAAATATGAAGCCAAAGGAGGCCACACGAGGAACCACCAGGAAGGAACCAAGGGGTTAAAATCTATCTATAACTGACGAGAGTTAACTCAACTTGAAGAACAGAAGAAATTAAGCCTGCGCGGTCGACATAACTGGCGGGGGCGCCCGTGGCGTCATAATAAGATCTCAATATTTATGAAAATACGGGAGCCAAAACAGTCCGATAAAACAGAACAAAACCCCACAAGAAGATGGTACTTAACCCAGAGATGGAAAAGGTGCTCAATGCCATCGTAGATGTAGAAAATAATCCAAATAAGAGGCGAGCACACAAAAGCGAATTTGTCACGTGCTGAAAATGGAATGAAGTAGGTGGCGCTGAATTATGCGCCGTCTGGCGGTGTTAGTGTAGAACAACGACTCACCGCTCTTTTCCGGGGTTTTGATAAGGAGAGATCTTTGAGTATATTTCCGTGGTAGCGTATTTCCTCACCCTTCTTTATACCGACGTCTTCTAAGGCGCTCGGCTGGGGTAATGTGCTTTCCTGAAAGCTCTTTTTCTCTGGTATATCTAGCATTGTTATACCTAGAAATTCGTGCTGTAATGGAATTTCACCCGGCTGACACGGGACTGGACTCAGAAATCGTTTACTGATCTGCCTCGGTGGCGCCTTCAGGATATTGCATTCAAGACTTTGCTCTGCTTTCAAGCTGTCAGCCCGTAATAATAGTTTTACTTGTATGGAAAATGTTGGAACATCATTTGGTAACACTCTCTCAGAACAAATGGCTGTAATTGATGACTTATTTCCTCCTGGCAACTCTTTTCAGTTGGTCGCTTGATGCCTAGATGACTAATTTTTTCAGTGCACGGCAGGCGTTTTCAGAGACAACACAGCTTTACGTGGATTCTCAATGAATGTCACAAAGAGGAGGCGTATGTCTTCCAGGTGAGATAAATCAAATCCTAGGCAAGTGTGATGCACAGAGACATATTTGATGATGAGAGCTCTAGTTCTGAATCCTCATGATGAGGATATTGAAGAAACAAACTTTTCTTCCAATAGCCCAGTGAGATCAGAGAGATAGAGAGAGAGGGAGAGTTGATCGGCGTGAAATTTTCGAAGTTGAGGATAAAGAAGATCCATTAGAATTTTTGAGAAATAAACAGATTTGCAAATCAGTTTCTAGATGAGAATGTAGAACATTTGTCACTCACAATCAGTACATAGATGGATTGTGTGGCCCCTGCTTTAGAGATTGGCATACGAAAGAATAATAGTGCATGTATGTTTAACACTTTTCATTCAGTATTTTGTAGTCTTATGAAATAAAATAATAGTAGTAGTAATAGTTTTTATCCTATCATTTAATAAAATTCCTACTCATAACTTTAGTCACAATTATAGCATAAAAATCAATATTAACTTTGAAAACTATCATCAGTGATATGACCGCTAATTGCAAGAAAAAGCGTGTGATGCGTTAGCGGCGAGAGCTCATCCGGGGGCCTTAACAGGTTAAACCATGTACATTTCCCTTTCTTCACTCTTTCCATTGATGTTGTTTTTTTCTTAGAATTGTAAACTTTAAAGTTGCCAGTCACAAATTATTACTTGATATACTGTATATGGCAGCTGTTCCTTGAGGTTAATGGCAGTGTAATTAAAATTTCATCATCATTTTTGTGGTAAACTGTTTAGAACAATTCAGTCATACGAGTGATATTTATTGTACATTATCATATTGTTAGGGGTTTGTGATTGGGGATGAAATGTAAACAAAACAATGGTTTCCCTTTTAGGCAATGTGTGAAGGGAAAACATTATATAGAATTGGCTTTTGTTATTTTGTTTATTTTGAATTTCTAGGGATACAGTAAGGAAAACAGCATTTGTAACAATATCATATTTACATAACCAATATGTCATAAGATACCTGTTGTTGGAAAAGCTAGCCTATGCACAGATGGTTTGTAATTTGTAGTAAATCTTGCTCCGTTGTCTTATAACACACAGATGAATAAATTCATGAAAATTTACCATAATTTTTACCTTGTCTTACTAAAAGGTTGTCTTATACACAGAAATGTGTGGTAAGTTAGAACCCCGTCCTCTCAGTAAATGTAAACAACAACAACCACTACCCTTGGCCAGATTTTGTCCATTAAATCCTATGTCCATTGGTTCCGGGTCCGTTAAAGCGAGGTTTTACTGTACTGTATACATATACAGTAATACCTCGATCTTACATGCCTCGAGTTGTGTGAATTCAGACATGCAAACTTCTCATTAGGACCTAACTAATTGGCATACGCGATTTTTTAGTCAAAGGGAGCCGCGAGGAGCCTCATGCGGTTATATGTCTGCCTGAGCCCAGCGCCCGGCTAAATCATATCAGAGAACTTATAGCACAGGAGTTTGCTTGCGTATTCATTCCGGTTGCGGACTTGTCACTATTGTGATAGGATAGGTCTGAGAGTCTGCACCCGGCGGCTATCCGCGCGTGATGAATCAATTCATTGTCTTAAACATCTCCACTGGTTACACCTTTCCATTTGCACTTCCGTGGCCTAGTTCGAATGAATCGGGTCCATGCGACTACGCATCTGCTGCGCGCCATGCACATGTTGCCAACCCAATGTTTTTCTAGCGCTTTTTGGTGTGTGTGGTAAAATCTTTTCCGTCGTAATTTGATTTCAACTTTGTTTGGGATGGAGTCTTCATCTCAGTCAACGGGGAATAAGATAAGTACCTGCCCTACCGCAGTCACAAAATTTAGTCCTGCTTAACCCTTAAACGCCTGTTGGACGTTTTAAACGTCGTCAAAAACTGTCTGTCGAATGCAGTGGGCGTTGCAAGCGTCGACTAAAGAAAATACTTTTAAATATTAGCGGAAAAATAATTATAGGCCTAGTTGCGGAAGATTTACAAATCACGCACCTGAGGATGCTGAGGTTCACAGATCAAGCTGTTGTTTTGTTTATAAGCGTCACCCCAGGCGCACATGCATTAATTCCTCCTTCACTTTTAGCAGATAGCATCAGCGTCGGACCTTCGGGGCGATTTTTGTATCCGTGTTTTGCAGAACTTTGGCGAGTGTTTGCGTATTCGTGCTGTAACAGGACGTTTGCCAGAGATGTCCTGAAATACGTCTGGACCGTGAAAGGTGCATACCGCCTTCATTAGTGGCGTGTGAGACGGAGTTTTAGACTGGGTTGCTGGAGAAGGACCCAGCAGCCAAAGTGACCCAGCTTCTCAGCGCCCGTGTTGTTAGCACGTGTGACGAATCCGACCAAGGACCACATCCGTGCCTTTAGGACCCTAGGAAGCATCAGGGTGTCTGAGGAACATCCGTAAATTTTGAAAAAAATTTTCCTTCGCTGAAAATCCTGTCATTTCTTGCATCTGCTTGCCGTGAATTTTCGCCGTTTCATAATATTCGTTACATAAGTGTTACACACATCAAAATGTGCGCGCAATTTCATGTAGAATACAACAAAAAATAAATCATTCCTTTTAGCTCTTTTGATTTTTAATATTTTCGCCGAAATCGATAACTGACACAATTTTAACAATTGAGTCAGCAACTTTGACTCGATGAAATGATCGAAAAACGCATCCGTAAGCCATATTATTACATACAGTAACAATCAATCCACTTACCTTCATTTTGCAACAAACTGGAAGTCTCTAGCATTTTTAGATTTTGAGTGATTTTGAAAAAAAATTTTCTACTCCGCTCAGCGAGCGGACTCCGCTGAAAATCCTGTCATTTCTTCGTCTGCTTGCGTAATTTTTCGCCGTTTTCATATTATTCGTTACATAAAGTGTTATACATCAAAATGTGCGCAATTTCAAGTAGAATACAACAAAAAATAAATCGTCGCTGGCTCTTGCAGTTTTTAAATATTTTCGCCGAAATCCACGATAACCCTGACACAGTTTTAACATTCAGTCAACTTTGACTCGATCGAAAATGATCGGCATCAAATAAGCCATAATGATTACATTAGAGTAACAATCAATCACTTACCTTCATTTTGCAACAAACGTAAAGTCTCTAGCACAATATTTAGGTTTTTGGTGAATTTTGAAAAAAAAAAAAAAAAATTCTCCGCTCCACCTGATGGACTCCGCTAAAGCCTGTCATTTCCTCGTCAGCTTACCATCAATTTTTCGCCATTTCATATTATTCGTTACATAAGAAGTTTATACATCAAAATGTGCGCAATTTCATGTAGATACAACAAAAATAAATCATTCCTTTAGCTCTTCACAGTTTTTAATATTTTCGCCGAAATCACGATAACTGACACAATTTTTAACGTTCGGTCAACTTTGTTTCGATCGAAATGATCCAAAAAACACATCCGTAAGCCATAATTATTACATTCAAGTAGCAATCAATCCTTACCTTCATTTTGCAACAAACGGAAAGTCTAGCACAATATTTAGATTTTTGGTGAATTTTTTAGCTTAAAATAATTTTCCTCCATCGGCAGTGACTCTGCTGAAAAAATCCTGTACATTTCTTGCGTCAGCTTGTCGTAATTTTCGCGTTCATATTATTCGTTACACATAGAAGTGTTATACATCAAAATATTGCACAATTTCATTTAGAATACAACAAAAAATAAATCATTCCTTTAATCTTCACGGTTTTTAATATTTACATTGAAATAACGATAAATAGAAAAACTGAAGAGCTAAAGGAATGATTTATTTGTTGTATTAAACAGTAATGCTGATATAACGCATGTAACGAATGTGAAACGGCAGCCACGATGCTACGAAAAAATGACGAGATTTTCGGCTCCGCCCGCGCGACGTATTTTGTTAGGTCTGCATCAAATGACAATGAAACCTTTCGTTTATTACAAAATAGTAAGTGATGATTGCTACTTGAATGTAATGTGTGTTGGGCGGCGTTAAAACTATTGATAAGTGCTCGTATTTCGGCGAATGTAAAAAACTGTGGCAAAATGATTTATTTTTGTTGTATTCTACATGAAAATTGCACATTTGTGTATAAGCTTTATGTAACGAGCTAATGAATGGCAGCCTACGGCTGTACGCGAAATGTTTAAATTTCAGGTGAAAGCGAGCCCTCAGGTCACCAGAAGCAAATATTGATAACTGGGTTTTACGTTGTGGTGAAGTGTTGTTGCCGGATCTGGCTGCGGATAGTTTTTGGTCGATCGATCAGAAGATTGACTTTGAAGATGTTAGAGCTGTGTCGGCCAACTGTGTTTCGGCGAAAATGACAAGAGCTGTGGCAAAGGCGCGATTGACCTTTGTTGTATTCTGCGAAATTGCGCGCATTTGTGTATGGCATGTAACGGGTAATATGAGCGGCAGCGTACGACAGCGCAGGCGTGAAAATGACAGGATTTTCAGTCACCGCGTGGCGAAAATTTTTTAAAAAATTCACCAAATCAAAAGTGTGCTGGTGCCTCGTTTGTTGCAAGGCAAAAACGACCGATTGACCTCGTGCGCTGTAACAGTGTAACTGCGGTGCGTTTTCGTCATTGATCGAGTCGGACTGACCCGATGTTAAAATTGTGTCGGTGCTAAACGTTCGGCAGTAACAAAAAACTGTGGCAAAGAGCTCGGTGGCTTTGTTGTATTCACATGTTGCGCGCGACCGTGTGTAGCTGCGCGACCAATGAGCAGCGGCACGTGGCTGGAGCCTGCGAAATGTTGACGGGATTTTTCAGCGGCATTTTTGCTTGCGGATGCCTCAGGAGCTGCCCGATGCTTTCTAGAGGTCTAAGAACGCGGGATGTGTCGCGACCGATACGTGAAGCGACGGCGCTGAAAGCTGAATGCGGCTGCTGGGTCGCTGCTCAACGACGATCTGAAACTCGTCTCCTGCGGCACTGCCGGTATGCAGTATGCGCCTTTCAGCTGCAGGTCTGTTGGCAGTGCGCGCTAAGCCAGGGTCTGCAAATGCGTGGCGTTGAAAATAGGCTCGCAGATCGGCATTGATGCGCTTCTGATGCTTGGAAGAAATTCGCATCGTGTGCGGTGACAACATAAACAAACGGCAGCGATGAACTCCCAGCGAGTGCGATGAACTGAAATCTTCGCAAACTATTAACACTCATGATATTAAAAAAGCATTTTCAGTAAACGTTTGCAGTCACTCGGCGGCTGAACGATTTTTGACGACGTTATCGGCAATGGCCAAGCGAGACCCCAGGCTGGCGACGCGACGAAACGAACCTTATCTTATTCGTTGACTGGTTACATCCCAAGCTAAGTTAATCGCTGGTACACCACACCTGCTGCGACTAAACAGCTGATGAATTAACGGCTATGCATCTTGATGATCTTTGTGTCGCGATTTTGACACCGAATAAACCGAACAGCCCGCGGAAGTGCAAATGAAAGGTGTAACCAGTGGAATGTTACCAATGGTTGATTCATCAATGCTTGGCGATAAGTAGGAGTACCGAACTATCTGCAATGGTGACAAACTCGCGCGAAATTAACGATGCCAACCTATAAATTCTTCTGATGAAGTTTGGCGGCTACCTTGCGCCAACGTAGTCAATCTACTTTGACTAAAAAAATCGCGTATATGATGGATAGTCACAATGGCGTACATCTCTTAATTCTTCGGCTTCGAGCATGTAGACTCGGTATTTTACTGTAACTGTGTATGGAAATACAGTAAAACCGCTATGAACCGAGAACAATAGACATGAAATTTAATCAGACAAAATACAGCCCGAAGTAGTGATTGACCATTTACATTGCTTACCCCAACCTCGGCAGTGCGAAAATCAGCATTTCTGTGTATCTTCAACCTTTGAAGTGAACAAGGTAAGTATGTGGCTTCGCAATTTATCTCACATCTGTGACCCATAGATTCTTGTTATAAGTAAACTGCTAGCTGTGCAAACTAACTTTCCAACAGCTGTAGTAGCCTCTTGCTGTTGTATTATTATGTAATATGTGTTATTTACAAATGTATTTTCTACTGTATCTAGAAATTCAAAATAAACAAAATAACAAAAGCAATTAATGTTTTCCCTCACATTACTAAAAGAAAACCTGTTTGTTTACATTTCGTCTGATCACAAGCCTAACAATACGATGTGTACAACAAGCGTTCTAAACGGACGCACAAAAAATGATGATTTTAATTACGCACCATTAACGGAAGACAATATACGGTAACACTGACTGGGCACAAGCTTTTACCGTACCAGACAAAACACATCGTGCGTAGTTAACCTGTTAGCGTCCCCGGTGTAACTAACATGCAGATCGCCTTTCTTTGCGGTCAGCATATCACTAAATATTCAGTTGCTAGAAGTTAATATTGTTTTATGCTTATAATTAAAATGTGCTGTGGACCAAGTAGGATTTTTATTAAATGATAGGATAAAACTATTACTACTACTATTTATTTCATGAACTACAAATACTGAATGAAAGAAGTGTTGTACGCTACATGCACTATTATTCTTTTAAATATTAATCTCAACGAGGCCACACAATCCATCTATGTACTGTGGGTAATGAGTAAATATTCTGGTATCTAAGCTTATTTGCAAATCTGTTATTCTCAAAAAATTCTAATGATTCTCTTTATCCTCAACTGAAGACATGTATTTCTGCAAATCTTCACTTCATTAATGAAAGAAAAGTTTGTTTCTTCAACTGTCTCGTCATGGAAAATTCGAGAACTAGAAAGCTCATCGTCATCTATGCTACGTATCCCAGTACCTGGAAGTATCCCAGAACTGATTTATCTCACTAATTTTATCTTCTCCTCTTTGTGACATTGCATTGAGCGGCGTAGCTTTGTGTTGGCTCTCTGGCATGGCGTGCGAAAAAAAGTGAGAGTCATCTAGGCGTCAGCGACCAACTGGGAGAAATAAGTCAAATCGGTAGCTGCATGGTGTTGCAAATGATGTTCAACATTTCCACATGCAAAATGGCGTGTTGTGCGGGCTGTTTGCCGGCGAGATAGCAATGTCGTTGGCTTACGGCGAATACTTGATAACATATTTTCTGGTCGGTCGTGTCGGCGATATTCGATACAGCTGCCAACAATATATTTCAGAAAAACTTTCGAGAAAGCTGGTTACCACCCCCGGTCGGCTCTTCTGGGAAAGGCGTCGACAAGAAAATTGATGAAATCTGCGAAATCTGCTGAAAGTCACTTATCAAAACCGGAAGGCGATGAGCGTTCAACTCGCCGCCGGGCGACGCCAACTTCACATTCTTTGTGTGCTTTCATGTTATTTTCGTACTGCGATGACATTGTTCTTTTCAGCTCTCTGAGATTATCTTCTTGTGGAATTTATTCTGTTTATCAGACATTTTTATTCTGTGGCCTGTAAATATTGAGATCTTATTATGTTTTGGCGTCCATGTGTAACGGCGACTTCTTCTGTTCTTTTGATTTGAGTGTCTCACAAATAGACCACTCAACGCTAGTTTTCACAGTGGTTTCATATGATAACCCTCATGGACTGCAGTATTCATCAACATATTAACCTTTATTAAGTGATGCCCGTCAAATAGTTTCTTTGTTTTGGTCGAAAGTAGACTGTATTTATGCTTGAATAATTAACTCTCTGACCCTTTAGTATATTATTTATTTTAGTATTTTAATTTTTGTATTTACACAATTGGTAGCAGCAGCTCCCAATGCCATCTGGCAAACTACGCTACAATGTTTATGTTGACCACAGTGTTTATGTGATAATGTTTGTGGTCTGCCCTGGAGTGCGGAGGGTCAGGTTGAGGTTTTGGTTGCTGTTTCCTCGATTGTCGTTTTTCGGTGGGTAGAAGTGAGCCCCTTAGTTCTCTTCCTCCATTTGGAGATAGAGTTCTTTAGGTGTGTTTCCTCTGGGCTAGTCATGCTTTTACCCCCTTCTGGAGTCGATTTGGCTCTCAAACAAAATTTCTCTCCTATTTGCTTCCTCTTCCCTTTTGCACTCCTTCCTCTTTTTCCTAACCTATACTAGGTTAGGCCCATTTTAAACTTCGCCTAGGAAGAATCGGGCTTCGGGTTGCGCGTAGCTCCTAGATGAGCTACCCTTCCAGGATTCATTTGGAGGAAGGATGCAGTTGAGCGGGTGACATGTTTCTCCCTGTCTCCTGTTCCTTCCGGGTAGCCCTTCTCTCCCTGCTCCACCCTCCCTCCACCCCCCAGCCTTGCGACTCGATGCGGGTAGCTGAATGGCGTTTCTCCGAGTTCAGGGACTCACTCCTGTTGGTAGAGGGTTGGCTCCCTCCCCGCCGTCCCAGCTTTGTGTGAGACCAATGGTGCTATTCTGACGATGTTCAAATCACTGTCCCACCTCTAAATCTCCCGTCGAGCTGCGTACAAATAAGTGAAAATGTAATTACTCCGTCTTTATTCTGATCGAAACACCGTCTTGTTTTCGGCCAATATGAAAGTACATCGTAAACGAACCTCGATCTCGAAGTATTCTGTAAACTGTTATTATTGATATGTATATACGTTATTTAATTTTATTTTGTTTTTATTACTCGTGGTACAGATAGTCGTTTGTCTACGGGGTTCGCTCTGTTTATCTTATATCGCGATGAGTCGATCTGCCGAGAGAACATCATACGTTCTTCTGGCGGCGGTTTCTACTCATTCGGTCTAGAAGTCTGAAACCTTGCCTTCCCTTTCTGTGCATTTAAACTTATTGGCCCAGTTTATCATGGGGACTACTCGCGGGTGATTGATGAACGGTTTCGACGCTTGCGGCGCTTTGTGCTTACGGGCTGTTATTACTTCAATGGCTTGGTGTGCCTCCCTTCAACAACCCTGCGACGCATGCGGACTTGCGCTGTTGTGTTGTTTCTGTTGTTTACCCGATGATTTGTGAGGGTTTGCGCTCAGGTGATAGTGAGGACTTTACGGCGCGCGGTGGCGACGCGGCCAGATCTTGCCGCCAATCATCCAGCAAATCGGATTACCCAAAGTATCTATATGCGGTCTCCGAGGATAGCAGCGAATCTGGCCTGGAACGTGCGAGGCAGACCGAAGCATTGAGGCAAAATGGTGACTCCCACTGCTGTCGTTATCTTCATTGCGAGTTTTGTGAGTCTTCCTCATGATGATGAAGCTTCGTCTATCCCCCGAGATTGAAAGTTGAGAAGGCTTCATGAAGGCGAAAGGGCTGCAGTCTCGACTCCGAAATAGCCCGCTTCCCGATAGAAAACTTAGATTTCAGGGCGATGGCCTCGAACAATCTGAACTACTCGACAGCGCTGATGAAAAACTGCAAAGAAACAAGCCCTCCTAAGCCGGCTTACTCTTTTGTACGGGCCCACTATGCTAATTTACAAGGACCTGAACTCTGGGTTTGAAAAATCACTGATAAGTTGCCGAGTTGTGATGGCTTATGCTAACGAACGTAACTCGCCCACTCGATTTTCACGGTAATGTATCGACGCTGTGGTTCCGCTGGATATGACTATGACGACTAAGCACTCGGCCATCCAATATGATGACAAACTTACAGTTAGAGAGATAAGACGCGGGCGACAGTGAGTTCTTCCCCGATCTTGCTATCGGGCCGTGTAGTTGATCGAACAGGTTCCTAGGAGACAATCATCGTCTAGCTCAGTCGTTTCCTCGCGCTCTGGCGGTGGCGGCAGCGCAGTTGACGCTCGAGGCAGTGCGTGTTGCGCCCTGAGAGAAGACCTTCCGCGCTGCGCTGAACGAAGTTGCTCTGGCTGCATTCCGGTATAACGATAATCCCTTGCAGTGAGAACAATTCTGCGCCTGTATTCGAAGTAATGAGTTCTGGTGAACGTATCACTGTGGGAAGCTGGACCTCTGCGCTTCCGCCCTGTTGGTGAGCGGCTCCCAGAGTCATTGGCGGTTTGAACCCACGGACTGGAACAGCGATCATGAGCTCGACTGCAAAGCTTTGCCGTCTTCTCAGGCGAGCCTTTTCGGGTTCTGGTCGCTCGACTCCGTGCGGACTTTGCTCAGTTCATTGCAACCGAACTGCAGAGATCATGCCGATGCTCGTCGCCGAGCACTAGCTCGTTAAGCTGATCTGGGGACTAACCTCTTCCCTGAGCGGAGTTCTTGATATGACTGGAGCTTTACGCGAGGCCAATCGATCTGCGGCTCTGCTGGTGCGTCGCTATATGCAAGACGAATGATCCTTTAGCTGAAAGGAGAACAAGCGGCATGGTGAAAGCGATGGTGATACCGACGTGGCAGTCTGCGCCTCAAATACACCCTAACGTGTTGGTCCAACCGGCGCTCCTCTTCACCAGCATACAACTGGCGTGGGTTTCCGCGACATCAATAGAGCCTGAAGAAGGAAGAGGCAAAGCCCCATGAAAGACCACCCAGAGAGAACCTGAACGTGAGAAAATAAACCGCTCCCTCCACTGAAACGCAGGCCGATGCGCCTGTATTCGGGGACAATGAACCTTCGACCTTAGACACCTGGCCATTAATGTCCCAGTTCTGTGCCCTGTCTGCAGGATGCGGCGAAACAACTCAACAAGCGAGCAATGCAAGGCTGGCAAGGGCGGAGACATTACTGTTCCCAGCGACTCGATCGGCAAAGTCTGGTGCTGTCGGCGATCTGGAAATCTCTGCGTAAATGTGACAGGGTGCATTAGCTACCGACAGCTCAGTGTGGACTCTACTAAATTGAGGCCTGCCTGTCGATCTTTCGGAGACGATATCACGACTCCGATGTGGGGAACTTCTCTCGGTTCAGAACAGGAATCAGCTGCTCTCGGGATAAATCCCTTTGGTCTGAACGTGCGCAGAGGCTCACCAAGCTGGCGGTGCATTCAGTGCAGCGGCTCGGAGTCCCGG
Organism: Macrobrachium rosenbergii; assembly: GCF_040412425.1. Lineage (NCBI taxonomy): Eukaryota > Metazoa > Arthropoda > Malacostraca > Decapoda > Palaemonidae > Macrobrachium > Macrobrachium rosenbergii. The sequence goes on along the minus strand of NC_089781.1, from coordinate 55,385,700 downwards.
GTGTCTGGCAGTGCCTGGCGATTAGTTTGGGCACCAGCTGACTGGGGAGTGTCAGAGGCCGTCATGGTCATCAGTTTCTGGAGTGCTTGGAGTTTCAGCTGAACAGGAAGTCCGCCTGACTCGAGTCATTTCAGCAACAGTCTCAGTGGGATCTGTCACCTGCGTTATCTCTCCAGCACTCCCAGGCATCGCAGAAGTTCTCAAAAATCCATCGACATCCGCTGATCCCCAGAAAGAGTCTGAGTCTTCAATTTGCCTCAGTATTGAACTGCTAACAACCAGAATTAAGGTGCAAACGAAGTGTGGCGGTCGGGCAAATGTCAGCTCGAGGTACAGATGCTCTCATCCCCTCGGTGTCTTAAAGAGATGGACTCGCGACTTGGTCACGATCGGTATTTTGTCTGGCGATTAAACTCAGCCTGACCTGGATATCGCGAGCGCTTTCCCCTGGCGACGGGAGGATGTTCGCAAAGAAGTACAGGGAGCGTGATCCCTGTGTTTCGGCGCGGTTCCTGCCTGGAGGCTGCGATTGTGCTACGGCTCTGAGAAGAAAATCGCTGGCAGTTCATATCGGGCTTTGATTGGGCTGAAGCAGCGATATTGATTCGTGCATCGGCGAAGGCGCGACTCAGTCGAATGGGAAGTAAACCGAAGTAATGGTTGCTATCTTCTCCTGGCGACTGGCACTGTCGGCCGCCCATCTGGCGGATGCAGGCGTGTGGCCGGTGTCGGTTTACCCGTTGAAGATAATTGATCTGAGCATGTGAGTCTTTCAAATGGTGCGCGGGTCCGAGGCGCGAAACGGATACTGTTAGCAGCGGCTGCTTCAAGCTTCCTATTACTGAACCTCGGCGTCGCCTGGTACCGTGACATAATTGGAGGGCTGTTGCTCTGTTCCCTCAATGAAATTGCTGCTGTGCAAGCTCGGGACGTTCGAAAGTCGGCCGGCCTGTCAACGCGGCACGAAGGCTGAGCCAGTTCCCTGCGCTCGGGAACTGAGACCAGGGATCTTACGATTCCCAAGCGATGCGACGCTGGAAACCAGACATGATAAACTCTCGGAAATTTGAATGCTAATTTATGGACTTTATAAAATGCTTGGCTTAAAAGGAAGCGAACATTGACCTGTCAGCACTCTGCAGAATCGAGATAAAGGGTGCTGCTCTTGAACGGTATGACTCGGCTTGATCAAGTAACACTCTTCTGAAAGCATCTGAAGCAAGGCTCATGGCGACTATTAGGAAGTTCCTTCTTTGAACTGTTTGAAAGTACAACTCCCGCCACTATTACTACAGTCGAAATCGACATGAAAAGTATTTCTTCGCGACTGCTCGACACTTACAGGCTCTCATCCATCCCCAGAAATGCTCTGAACCAGTATCATGATCACGATGATGCGTGTTCTCAATGACGATCGCATAGCATCGGGATTGGATAACTCATTGCTTTCTTATCAGTCGTGAGAAGACATTGGCTTAACTCGGGATAGAGCTGCAATAGGCTCTCGCTAGAGGTGATGGTTTTGTTGGCTCACCATCTGAAGATCTCCTTTCATTACAGCTAAACGAACCCCTGGGACTGATGATCTCATGGAAGGTGGTGCCCCGCTCCTCATGACCAGTAACATGTCCGGACGTCTTACCTTTTAAGAACTCACGGAGTCCTCTTTTGGGGAGAAAGATGACACTCTTTGCCTCTGAGCAGCTATGAGCAGCAGGCCTGTGTTTCGTGACAGGCCAGCGGAATTCGGACAAAGATTCATGATAGAGCGATTTATACTTCTATTCGTAATATGGACTTTTCGAGTTATCTGAAACTAGTGTTGACACTAGTAGCAGCCATATTTAAATAAGCTAAAGTAATATTCTACAGCCAACGAGGTAATATCTCCCATCGTGTCGCTTTTCCCAGCCGCCTGCCTGACCCACTTCTGCTTATTCCTGATTTGTTATGCCTCGCTGCCTGGCCTATATTGACTGTATCTTGTAGTCTACTGATGGAAAAGTATGACTCTGACATGCCATAATTGTTTCTCTTGCAGGTGCTGGACTGTTTTAGCACGGCTCACGTACTGGAATATGTGTACATATTAATTTTCGTGTCTTGTCTCTTGCGTGTTTAGCTAAGTTCGTGTATAGTATTAGGTGTGTTTACTTGTCCTGTGCACATTCGTGTTTCACCTACTGTATTTAAGGTGCAGTTTCCCAGTCATGCCGAGGACCTCCCACTGTTTCTGTGTGGATTTTGATATACTGAGCTGTATACCTTGGTACAGCTATTCTTTGCTTACATGAAAAGAGATTATGATTAAGTATTTTAGTTGAAATTTTGCATTTTCGAATTACTTTTTCCTTGTTATTACGTGTAACGTAATTCTCTGTCACTATTTCACCCGGCTGACGCGGGACTGGACTCAGAAAGTTTTGTTTGAAGGAAAAAATCATTTCTGAGAGAAGGTGCGTGTCTGTGACCTGCTTTGTGTACTTCCCTACTTGCACATGCCAAATCTGGTGTCTGTGATAAGCAGTCTGGTGTTGATGTGGGAGGCTGTAGCGACTCGCAGCTCTGAGAAGGAGATCTTCCGATATATTCCGTGATAATGTTGACGCGCTTTCTTGCGGCGTCTTCCTGAAAACAACTTCGACTGAAGTAACAACAGCTTTCTAGCTCTTTTTCTCTGACATATCTGGCATTGTTATACCTGAAATTAGATAACATGTACGAGTGATCTCGAAATAGATTTTCCTCTGTCCAAATCTTATTGCATTAATTTATTCTTTGGGGCAAGCAGTCTAAAGGCCTACGCTCCATGGGAAGCGAGTTGTATTGAACCTCTTTCTGAAACGCTCGTAAAAAGTATGTTAATTTTAAGTAACACATGTTTCTAATATTATTTTATTTTGTAAAAGTTATAATTACAGCTCACTGCTAATCATGCAGACTAAACAAAAATCGTGGCGTCTGGTATTTGTTGTAAGTATTGCGAATTTCTGGGATGAGGGAGATAAACAACTTTTTTGTGGGTATATGAAAGCGAAACACAACATTCGGGGATCATGCTGATAACTAAAACCGGCGACAAAACCCTTTCGGCGCTGCAGAACTGCCTGTTATAGTTCAAACTTGCAAAACAAAAAAAATATACAAAAATCTTGCTCACGAATATCTCTTATGACTCGGGGTTGAGACCAAAAAACACATGCTGGAAGCACATGTCTGAATATAACTGACTGCTAGGTATTAGTCACCGTATATGCATATGTATTGGCCTGACTTTACTATAAATGCTGTTTGCTCACATACGCAGTAAGTAATTATTAATATGGTAATTATTAATATCATTCTGGAGTTCACAAATTGACTTATGAATATTCAATACAGAAAGTATTGCTGGCACAGGCAATACTGAGTACCTAGTATTTTAAGTTTTATGCAAAGTGCATTTGTGAAAATACGGTAATTAGTATTTCTAAGTGAAAATGTGTGAGATAATTTCCGCAAACCACGAAATCTGAAACATGAAATGAGAATTACACCTGTTTTCTATTTCTTGACGGAAATTATAACTTGTTTTGAAAATCGCAATTACGCTTGAGCATGCTCGGAAGGTACAGTGCAGCTGACATACTCAAGAAAATTACAATTATATTGTTTATACTCAAAGAAAGTACAATTATAACATGACATGCTCGAGTACAGTGACGCTCAAGAAAATTACGAACAACTGACATCTCGAAAATTACAGTATAGCGTTTGCTCGAAGTACAGTATAGCGACATGCTCGAGAAAAACTCTGATGTAACTGACATACTCTGAAGGAAAATTACAATTATAACGACATACTCGAAATACAATTATAACTGACATGCTCAAGAAAGTACTCAAGAAAATTACAATTATAGCTGACATACTCAAGAAAACCTATAGCGGACATACCTGTAAAGACAAGATCACAAGACCAACAGCGATCCTCAGATATATTCGTGAGCAAATAAATAAGGCATCCTGCTGCAGGCGTGTACACCTGTAGTATCTCAAGGCATACTGACGATGTGCTCTGTGCAAGCTAAACTGGTGCCATAAATCGACATGATCCCTGGCGCTTCTCCATCTTTCCTGTAAACAATGCAGTGCAAAATATGTTACTCTGTGAGATTCCCATCCATCGCCCTGTCATATATGAATTCCGTCCATAAGTTAAGAAGCCTTCAATTATTTGGAGTAGGAACTGTAATCAGAGGCTGTAAACTTTAATGATTGTTTGTCGGCTGGCCATCGCATAGATAAAGTTGGTTTCGTGGCGAACGGAGTATTTATATGAAGATAACCAGCAATAACTAGTAGTTTTAATAAATTTCGTTCATTACTGTCTAAACATCTGATAATGCTGCGATAATTTTCTAAACATTACCACCAAGAGCAATACTGGTTTTTAATGAAAATAGTGTATGTTGTCACAAATGTTACTACTGTAGTACTACCGTAAAACTGCAACATGAGCTGTAAAGGTTGCTGTGAGCACTGCAACCGTAACTCAGCTGTTTCCGACTGGCTGTCGGCTTCTTCACATAGGTACAGGTATTCATGAACAGGCTGAAGATAGTAATAATACGTAAACACCCGTATTCGTGAGGATGTACGCAACGCTGAAATAACTAAGCGCATTGAATATAAAACCCCTCTAAACATAAGCTGTCTGTTTTGATAGTTCAAACACAAGAAAAAACACTAAAAATATGCCAGTGTTTAATAGTTTTATTACAAAAGTGCGTTAATCATGAAAATATGTCGTAATTTTAATGAGAATATTCTCGGTGAAAATGTGAATGGCGAAGTCGCTATTCCTGAAAGAAAAGTATGAAATGGTCTGTGATCTTGAGTACACAAATGTCGAGAGTTTACTGCTACAGGCAGTCCCACGGTTATCGGCCTCGGTTACGGCAATCTGGTTTTGGCGCGTCTGTGACGGCGATAACCAGATTTTTCGTGATAACCAGTTGGCGCTGATCGCAGTTATCGGCGCCCGCTAACCGAGACAGTGCTATTATACGCCAATTTTTCGGTTAGTGGCGATTTTAGGTTGTCGTTGCAGCCAGGAATGGAACCTGCGAGGTTTTGTACATGTGTCATCGGTTTATTTCATAATGTGAATCTTTCGCATGTCGTGATTGTGCCCACGGCGCTGGCGCTGCCCGTAAATCATGGGCGCTAATGCTCGCAATGGACAATCACTACCAGCGGTGATCTTCCCATAATCCCATTGTGAGGTTATATATATGCTGATGAACCCGATCTCGACGATACCAGCTTCATTCGTCAGTTCGACGCGAGAATACTGACTTTGCGTGATTCAAACTATTAAACGAGAATCACGGCACGATCGACCGATCGGCGAAACATATGATGTTTGTAAACATGTTCGTAATACGCGCAACTGAACGTTGTTGTGGCGTTCTTGCGCACATTCGCGCGGCTGAACTGCGAATGAAATTACCGCAAACAATATGATGAGCATTACACAATGTTTATATTGTGCAGCGATACGCCACCGGGACTGTTTTACTCGGCGCTTGCCTGACTGCGATACCGGCGTAACTGCAAACGTTTTCTTATTTATAACGGGCTTCTGTACATTAAACTGACTGTATTGTTTTATTAATTGTAATGATATTGTATTATCATTAACCACAGTTTTTATCAGCGTGCCACTGTACATTCTGGAAGTGCTATAGCTGCCAACTAACTACTGCAGCTTCGATCTGCTATTGACATTTTATTGTATGCATTTAAAGCATGAAAGCTTCACAATAAGGTAAATTGGCCAACTCTGAACAGTGTGTTGAGGTTAGATGTAAATTAGTGGGAACCATTGAAATCAATTCTCTATTCTTCTGAAACAGTTGTGTCGAAACGAGAACCACTGTATATATATATTATATATATATGTATATGTATATATATATATATATATATATATATGTATATATATATATATTATATGCATGATAGATAATGGATGCACTAGATATTTCACAATAAAATCACAAGAATTAATTAGAGGACAAAAGATGACGTCTTACCACTTGTGTAGCCTTGAGATTCTGGGATGGTGAACTGGCGTATTGATGTCAGCTACGCTGCTGTTCGGCTTGGGTGGCTGCAAAAATAGTAACCAAGCAGTGGCGTACAATAAAAAATTTGAACTTATGGGTGGTGGACAGAGCATCTATATGTATATATGTATATATGTATATATATATATATATATATATATATATATATATATATATATATATATATATATATATATATATATATATATTCACACATACATGCACACATACAGCATGTCTCCAATAATTACGGGGGTTAGGGACCTCAACTACCTGCGTTAAGTGAAAATCCGCGTTAAGTTGGTATCCCCCTCTAAAAATACTTATAACTGGCTATTTAATTAGTTCAAGCACCAAAGACCCCCCTTTGAAAGTGCTTGTAACTACCTATATGTCAGTGCACTGTACGCATTACACAAGGTTCTTTGTGGCATCCCTTTGGCCCCTAGCTGCAACCCCTTTCATTCTTTTTACTGTACCTCTGTACATATTCTCTTCCATCTTACTTTCCACCCTCTCCTAACAATAGATTCATAGTGCAGCTGTGAGGTTTCCCTCCTGTCATGTTTCAAACCTTTTTACGGTTAATTTCCGTTTTGGTGTTGAATGACCTTGTAGGTCTCAGTGATTTGGCCTCTGGCCTAAATTCTATATTCTCTTCTATTCTAAAATGTGTAAGAAGTTAAAGCTGTCTAATTCTGTTCAGGCGTGTTTTGAGGCAATCTCAAAAAGTTATCCCTGAAATTTGGTTCTCTGAATGCCACTGCATCATTTTCCACATTATTATTATTATTAGTAGTAGTCAGAAGGTAAACCCTATTCATATGGAAATTCAAGCCTCCAAAGAATATTTTGTTCATTGGAAAGTAGTTATAGAAGATAACAGGAAATACAGAAAGAAGAGATTAGTTATTTTTTAGAAAATAAAAAAAGATAAGTTAATGAATTAATAGTTAATTGATAAAAATACAAAAAAATATTGAGATATAAGGTGAATTGTTTTAGGGTAGTAATGAAGCTGTTATGATAAAGATATGATGTCAGATTTTCAACCTTTTCTATTCAAGGTGCAAGATTTTCAAGTTGCTTTATGGAGCTAAGAGCTCTAATTGGCAAGGTAATTGGCCTAATAGTTAGGCAGAAGTACTTATGAAGTCAGTTTGTCGTTCCTAGCACAACTACTTGTTTACTGTACCAGGTTAAAAAGAAATATAATAGGAATGATAATAATAATAATAATTATATAAATGTTAGTCCTGAAGGGTCAGTGTTGCTTGGTAACCTATTTCCAAAGCTTAGGGAGGAGAGTCCTATGTTTTTTTACAACTCAATTTTAAAGTAACAGGAGTAGTTTTCATATTTAACTTGAGTAGTTCCAGCCCAACGTTCAGTAGCTGCTTTTGGCACATCTCATCATTGTCTCCTTAACCCCAAAGTGTTTAAGGCCATTGCCAAAGATGTTTTGAATTAAAGGAAGAGAGAATAAGCTATGAAGTCTTCCCACTGGTGTCCTGTGCTTGCAGCCATTACCACATGATGGTTGTGTGTGGAATATCAAACCAAACTGCCCCCAAGTTCTTTTGCTGCAGCAAGCTCTTTCAAGGTGATCAAGGCTCCCATTCCAATTGAAGGCCAGTATTGGATGTTTCCAGTCTCAGCAAGTTTGTTCATTTTACTCCCTTTTCATTGGAGTCTCTCAGTTTGGCGTTAGCTCCTGTCGGGAAGGGCAACTGGAAGTTTCTGTTAGTATGCAGAATGTGTACTTTCTTGGCCCATTCCCCTTGATCCCAACCCCTTGGCAAGGTGGTTGGCTTAGAGATCTACTGCAGGGAGAGTATGCTCTCTTATGCCTACTCTCTTTACTGTGGATTCAACTGAACATTGGGACCTATAATTCTTTTAATCTTCCGTCTACGAATTTTCCCCTTCCCTTCTTCCTCAGTTGTTGACAACCATTGCATGGTATTGAATTACAGAAACTACTGTTCTTGTAACTTTGAAAGAGTCGTCATAGAATGAGTAATGTTAATCCAAGATGAGGTCCCTCTCACCAGGGAGGCCCAACAGGGGGAGGAGCAATACTGTTACATACAGTAATAACTGCTCTGGGATCCTTACCTGGATATACACCATACTCTCCGTGCCTTAGGGGTCGTGAGACGGCATGCTGCGCCACTTGTAGAACTGTAGTACCTGAAGTGGTCGAGCGAGGGGAAATTTTTACGTTAAACCATGCCCTCAATGGTGGGTCCGATCTTGCCTGACTGACAACCCCTAAGGCATGGAGGGTATGGTGTATGTCCAGGAGGATCCCAGAGCAGCTATCACTGTAGGTAACAGTATTGCTCCTCCCCTGTTGGGCTCCCTGGTGAGAGGAACCTCATCTTGGACGAAATTATTATTACTCATTCTATGACGATTCCTAACCTCCCCATGACTTCTGACAAGACAATGGACTGTTCTCTGGAAACCTAAGTAAACCAAAATCAAGGTGGTATTAAAACCACAGTATAACAAACCCAAAAGAAGTAAAGTGGCATGACCTGACTACTTCTTTTGGGGGGGAAGTTGATGTTGATCTTGGAAACTGACCACAAAATTTCAGCATTAAAATTGGAAAATTATTTATTATCGAGACGTTCAGTGGCAGAAATGTTTAGACAGATAAAGACAAGACGTGGCTTATAGAAACCATAACAAAGAGTCTGTGAAATGATAGAAAATATAAATGTGAAAATAAAAAAAAGTGACTATGAATAGCATTCAGGATACCATTGTACTTCCTGAAAACAGTAATGAACGAGTTGAAAAGAGTATGCCTTTTAGATATCTCCAAGTCCAAAGATTGTGAGATATATATTATACCGAGTGAACAGAGAAATAAACAAATATTAAGAATCTCAAAAATAAAATTTGAAGGTCAAGATCTACCTCAAAAAATATAAATTTTGGGCCAAAGAGAATTGAGACCTTATGTCCCAAAACCACTACAGTGTCAAAATTGTAGTAAATATGGGCCTATGAGGAAAAATTGTCTAAATGAACCTGTATGTGCTTATTGTGGATCTGACAAACATGCCACAGTATGGAAGTGCAGTGAGCCGAAGTGTGTAAGCTGTGGGCAGGGTCATCATGCATGGTCCAAAGAATGCATGTGTTATATATACAGTACAAATTGAAAATAGTACAGGAAAGAACTGGTATGTCTATAAAAGAGGCTAAATTAGAATTGAAAGTGAGAGGAATTCTATATCTGGCTAAGAAACATTTCCTGAGCTACCTCTCCTGGCAGTAGAAGCTCTTCACCTTTTGCCAGCCAGGAAAGATTTTCCAAAACAGTGTCATTTGAGGAGGCTGCATCAAAACCTCCACATAACTCTTTTCAGTTGGTCGCTCATCTGACTGTTTCAGAGACAACACGGCTAGAACTGTAATGTCTCTTGTGAGCAAGAGGCATTTCTCTAGTTCTAAATCCTCCAGAGGATATTGAAGAAACAAACTAGGGAACCATTCCTTTTCATTGCCGAGTGACTTTTGTTTGCTGAGTCTAACAAGCCTCCATTAGAATTTTTAGAAATAATTTGACTTGATTACCTAGGTTTCTGTATCAACAACAGGGGTCAGTTTATTGATCTGGGTAGTCTTATGAAATAAAATAGGGTAATAGTTTTTATTTCTATCATTTAATAAAATTCAGTACCATAAAAATCAATATTAACTTTGAAAAACTATCATCAGTGATCTGTATTAGGTAACCCAGATTGATCAAGTTCTTCCAGTATCTCCGATCAAGTTCTTCCAGTATCTCAGGTGCATGAAGTAACTTTCTGTTCCAGTGCTTAATTTTGACAACTCGTTTTTTTCTTTCAGCTTTTGCTACAACAGAGTATATCAGTGAGCTTCAAGCCCTTTCTTATTAGGCTTTGTTCAAGGGGGGACATCCTTTTTTTTCTTTTCTCCCATTATTTATGGCTAAAAAGAACTCCAAAGCAAAACCCTTCCCAGAATTGTGACCATGAGTAAGTGCTGTAGTAGGCAATGAAGATGAAGCTCTGCTACATCCAGTTATAGCTCTAAGGATTTATCTTGAAAATGAGTTAAAAATTTATTCTGTGGTGTTGGGAGGGAAACAGTCCCATATTCAAGAATGCTATGTCTATTTTACTGTTACTTAATCAAGTCAGCCCACATAGAGGCAAGCCATGATCACTTGCCATTGTATGAAAGTAAAACCTCTCAAAGTCTGTGTTGTAAATACATGCTTTAATTTCCCTTTAAATACATGTTTTAATTTCCCATAAAACCTTTCACTGGAGACAGTTGTCAATGCAGCTCAATGGATGTAGTTGGGGCTTACTGAAAGAAATTGTGGTTGATAACCCAAATAGGAATAAAGGTTTACAAACAACTCAATTTCTTAAAACTATTTTATTATCTAACTAATCCCTAATCTTACAGAAACACATTAAATTAGGGCCCCTTCACAGCACAGGGCAACCCAAAATAACAACAGTACATATATAAACAAACAAATGCAAAATTTAAGCAGTGATATTTTATCAATGGAAACAATGACTTTCAATCCACAGACACACCCACACACACACATCGACTTCCTTAATCTACGCAACTAAACTACAAAAACAGTTGACATATATATACACAGTAACTTGCCCTTTACAACATCAGGAACTTCAACATATAACAGAATAAAATAAATCAATACCGACAAAACAAAATATTCACTACCACCTGCCAATGGGCACAGTTCCCTCACCATGTTCAAAAAATCACTGCACAGCCACCAGATTAATATACTCTGCTACTTTTGTTCTCAAAGAGAAAAACCTTTAAGTAGTTCTGAATACCAAATATCAATTATCAGTTTTCTGTAGCATATTCCCTACTTAATACCTGCATCAAACAAATGAAATGTTGAAGCTTTCTTTATTAACTTCACTATGGAACAGCCACCATAAAAACACTCACTAATTAGGTTTCTCCCTCATATCTGGGCTAAGAAGTCTTTATCTTCTCCTTTTGTTTACAGTACAGTACTTGAAGAGATATCAACTTTCCTCTTCTCACCACTAACAGTTTGTATTCTTATAATCTGGCCAACTCTTCATCTGTGACACTCAGTGGGTTGGTTTCATAAATGAGTTAAGGGTGATACTGCCTTTTGTTAAGCCATTTTTGATAACCAGGACACTGCATACGCTGCTCCACCACCTCTCTTATGCAAGCAGAACAGAACACACAAGGCCCTCTAAACAGGGTCTTCTAACAAAAGCAATCTTCAGACAAAAACCAGCTTCACCAAGGCAAACTTAAAAAGACTTCTGCATGCACAAAACAAACTTCAAAAGGGGAAAAGTTTGTCAGGTGACCTTTCACTCATTCACTCCTGAAAAGCAGGAACAGAAAAAATTTTACAGCTATCACAAAAAAAATCATCTAAACATATGAAAAAAAAAAACTAAGCATTAAAAAACATACTATTTCTAAAATAGAAACCACTGTCTTTTTGGAAACCTACCACATTCCCCCTTACCAGAGAAGGTACACATCTTTACCCTTCTTGCACTAAAAACCCTTTCTCACAATCCATTCGTACTCAGGAACTAGGCCCTGACTGCGGGTCCACGGTCTCTGTCTCCCACACTCACTTTCATTGTCTCTCTCTCCCCATACCTCTGGACTCGGACCACTCAGACTTTGCGGTCAAGAGGCTGATTCTATCTCCTCAGTACCCAACAACACACTCAACATCTCTTTCATTCCATACTTTCTTCAGTCACTCTCATCCTCTGATCCAGATCATTGGTAATCTGCCCAACCACATGTCCGTTCACTCCCAACTCCTCCTAATTCACACTCACACCCACACTCACCTTCTCCACCTCTTTTCTCAACAGAAAATTGCATATATATACTGTAGGTACCCTCAGTGTCAAATCCAACCCCTTTATCAAATTTTTCCTTCCTTCACTTGTAGTCTTACCAACTATCAGACTGACTCCTTCTGGATCCCAAACAAATCCCTCAAAATCATATTCATAATTTTCTGACTCCTTTATAAATTTTTCCTTTCTCCTACATTTTTTCTCTTAGTAACCATTACTACTTGCTTATCTCCCCAGAAACTATCATCTTCTACAACTTCCCTACTTTTCTCTCTTGCTAAGACCTCCACTGTCGGATGGATTTTTATATATTCTCAACTGACTATGATGTGTTCAGATTTCCTCCTTTTCTCCTTCATTTCACACTCCAATGCATAACTTAACCCATTTGACCACACCCTTTTCACCATGTATGGTCCTGCAAACTTCTCTCGCATTTTAATCTTCCGTTTTCAACTGCTTCTTTTAATACTTTAACCCCTACCTTATAGCTCAAATCTTTCATTTGCTTGCCTCCACATGGCTGGTGCCTCCTCACTTAGACCTAACCTTGTTTTAACAAACCTCTCATAATTCATTACACATTCGTTTGGAGACATGCCAGCGCTTTTATGTAAAGACCCATTATACACTGGCACTGCATTACCCAACCATAAGTCCCATTCATTCTCTTTCTTAGTAATCATTTGTAACAGGTCAAAAAGTCCCAATGGTTCTCTCTGATAATCCATTAGCAATAGGCATGTAGGGAGTCGTCAGTACATGCTCTATTCCCCATTCTCTCAACATTTGTTCGAACGGTCTTCCAACAAACTCAGGCCCATTGTCACTCAACATTCGCACATACTTTCTTACACATGCAGGCAACAATCTTGTACTGACCATCCTCGCTACATTCACACTTGTCTTACTATTCCTAGGTACACAACTCATAAACTTGCTCTTGTGATCCACCATCACAACTGCTCCTACACTTCCTCTTGCAGTTAGTGGAAGAGAAACATAGTTAGTCACCACTAACTCAACCTTAGCTCAGGCAGGCTCACATATACTGTACTCTGATACTTTCTTCTCTGACATTCCTCACACGTAGTCTGCACAAATTCTCCTCAAATATGAAGACAACATTCTCTCATACACTTAACCAACTTAAACCTTCCCATATAGCTGTACCTATCTTGTACTAAATTACACATTCCTATGGCATCACTTACCGAAAAAACAGCACATACATCAACTCACCCAACCACAGTCTCAAAATGCACACTACTCCTTCATGCAAAACAAACTTATCAGCAAATCTTTTATAGTCACATAAGACCAAAGGCCACAACCTCTCAACTCACTCACAGACAAACAACCTCACTGCATCTTTTCAACATCTTCCAAAGTCAGCAAGTCACTGCCACTCTTACTGGCTTATACCACACCTTCATCTTCACTCTGACTCATATCAATCAATCCCACAAACTTAGCCATACAGACTGTCTCATTCTGTATCTTTGCTACTACTAACTCCTCCTTCAACAACAACCCCTTCTCCACATCCACAGTCAACTCATTTATCCTCAAAAATTGTATCCCAAATAGAAAACAACAAGGCATCTGTTCATCTCCTAATACTACGAACCATCACTCTACTCCCAAATCTCCTACTTTAACCTTTAACTTCTCTTCTTCCTATCCAGCTATCCTTCCTGTTATTCCTTTTATTGCGATATTTACAATCCTCCTAACAATATCCCAACTCATTTTCTTGATATCTTACTACTCGCTCATTCACCAAAGAAATATGTGCTCCTGTATCAACTAACCCACAATACTGACCTTTGTTTATACTAACCCCCACTGTCGTCTTGTCACTTTTATAATGCTCTTTTTCAGACAACATGTCGTACACCTCTTGCCTCTCTTCGTCACTCAATTTCTCATTCAACATCACACTTTCCTTCAACTTTTCCCTTGTCCATCCTTCCAACTTTTCATCACGGACTATCAGGTCGCACTCAACGCGTTACATACCTATTATCACTTAAGTCAACAATACTGCTCAAGGTTCCCAACCTATCTCCATAACATATTCCTCTCCATTTCTTCTTACTAACATTTCCACAAACCTTTGGATCTTTGACATCCAGTGTCCCATCAAATACATGGGCTATTCTCTTTATCTTGTAGTAGGCATCACCTCCATCTACCATAAACATTTCCCTTAAGCCATCTGTCTCAATGCCAACATTCTTCCTCCATCCTACTTTAACACTTGACTATGTTGCCCACTTCTTTTTGGCAGTTTCACGTCTTCCATGACGTTTATTTCCACTCTCAAAATCTTTTCCTCTACTTTACTGCCTTCCTTAACATATAATTTCACACTGGTTTCTGTCCCCATTCTTATTTCAGTCATTTCCTTGTCTGGACATATCCTTATTCTATTCCTTTTCAAAAAGCCATACCCCAACAACATATAGTACTTTTTGCTGGTCCCATCAACAACACAAAAGTCATCCTCCTCCATCTGTATGTGAGCAATTCTAGCAGACTCTCTAAACTTAACATCTACCTTCATCTCTGACCCTCCAATACCCTTAACACAACCTTGACAGTCTTCTTTTCTTACCAAACCCTTTTTCATTCTCTTATACGCTTCCTTATACACCACATTTCCTCTGCAACCGGTATCCATCAGCACTCTCAAAACCACTCCACCACATTGTACCAACACACACAAACAACGGTTACATCTTTCTCCAGACTTTCCACTTACATTCAACATGTCTATTCCTTTCACACAAGAGGATGCACCACAGTAAACCCTCCTCACATCTAGTATCCCTGACCCACACTTACTTTTACACAACTCCGCCGGATGCCCATCCTTTCCACAACTGTTACAGTGACTCTTGGGGCTCTTACACATTCTGGCAAAATGCCCCTTTCCTCCATAATTGCCACATCTAGCCGCATTCAGATTCCCACAACCTACCACTCTGGCAGTCCTGTATTCTATGGCCTGTCTGTCCATAACCAAAACATTACAACTGTTTCACTTTCTGGCAGTCCCTTATCATATGATCACCCTCACCACGGCCAAAACAAGTTCCCATTGACCACCTATAAGTTGCTTTCTCATGGCCTACTCTCCTACATTTATAACAGGTTTTCTCCCCAACACTCATCCTCACTTGGGGCCCACTTACATTCTCACTTGGTCTACTCCCACTTAAGTATCATCCTCCCACATTTACACTTCTGCATCTTTCTCTGCTTCTGCTTCCACTCCTATTCCAGTTATTTCCTCCCTTTTCATACTGACCACTTCTGTCTCTGGATTTCTCATCTCTTCGATATTCCTCCAATAGCTTCCTTACAACCTTAATGTCTTCGCTTACTAAGGTATCCTGCGATGATTTGCCACCTACTACGTCCGATCCTGCATATATTTCTTTTCTTCTTCCTGATCATACTGCGAATCTTCCAAGATCCCCAACACATCTCCCCAATTTAAACTTTTTCCAGCCCATTTCTTTCTATCCTTTCTTCTCCCATTAATGCCCCTATGCACTTTTCTGGTATGGTAGCCAAAAACTTTTCCATCAACTTTTTGTTCTTCTCTATACCTTCATCCCCAGACTTCTTCCTTGCCAACTTTTTTAACCGATGTGCATATACAGTAAACCCCCCGTATTTGCGTTCTCACAATTTGCGGATTCACGTATTCGCGGGTTTCTCTGTGGAACGTATCTACCCATTTTTCTCAGAAAATTCTCCCATTCGCAGTATTTTTCACTGAGAAATATTCGCTAATTACTGTATTTCATATCATTTTCATGACTAAATGCACTTTTTGTGATAAAACTTAAAATACTCAGGTATAAGCATTTTTAGAGGGTCTTTCTTGTGTTTAAACTATCAAAATAGGCAGTTCTAAGTGTTTTTAGAGGGGTTTTAAGTATTCATGGATTTTAGCTATTCGCAGGGGGGTGCGGTATGCATCCCCCATGAATACGGGGGGTTTAATGCAGTACTTCCTTTCGCATCCCCAAACCAGTTATCTTCCTTAAAAATAATACTCCCCTTCATTTGATGCACTTGTTTGATTATCCTAGACTTCAAAACTTCATAGGAAGTTTCACATTCACACATGTTCATGTAGTACTCTCTTAATCGTCCTTCTAAAAACTATCCCAACTTGTTCGCCCAGATCTTGTCATTGCTGCAGTATTTTTGTTTGCAATACCTCTTTTAGTCTACAAAACACTCCCTGACATCCTTACTCTTCCTGAAATCATATTTTTCAATTTTTGGGACTCCCCTAAGGAACGTGGTAGTCCCTACCGTTGTCTCATCTGTTTCTTCTCCCTCTTCTGCACTACATACTAGTTTCAAAGATATCAGTCTCTATATCTAAACTATCTTTACTAAGTTCATACCCCTTCTGTTTCTTCTTGGCCTTCCCCTTATTCTACTTGCTTTAATTTTCTCCCTTGTCCCACCTTTTACACTATCATCATCCTCACCTTCCCAACTATCTTCTCCTTCCAGTGGAGAACCACCTCGAACACTTTAGGGAACTTTTTTTTTTTTTATAGCTCCCTTACTCTTATCCTCCTCCATTCCTTTAGCTCCATCCTCAAATCCTTTCCAAGCATTAGCTATTTTTCTATCCATCAATTCACCCATCTCTCTTCATTCTTTCTAATTGTTCCCTTGAGGCACTTACCATAGCAACCACCTGTTCCATTTGCCTACTGACCAGCTTCCCCCCCTCCGTCATCCTAACCTCACCCTCCATGTTTCATCCTTCAGCCACCTTGCCAACAGTCCACACTCCTCCCTTTTACTTTACTTTGGACAGGCCCCATGTTGGGCGCCAAAATTATGTTAGGGCTTACCAAAAGAGAAACTGTGGATGATGACCCAAAGTATGAATAGAAGGTTTACAAAAAAAACTTAGTTTCTTAAAACTAATGTATTATCTAACTAATCCCCAGTCTTACAGAGACGCATTAAATTTGGGCCCCTTCACAGCACGAGGCAACCCAAAATAACAACAGTACATATGTATAAACAAACAAATACAAAATTTCAGCAGTGATATTTTATCATTAGCAACAATCACTTTCAACCCACACACACACACACCCTCAAGCACACATCAACTACCTTAATTTATGCAACTAAACTACAAAAGCAGTTGACACATATATACACAGTAACTTGCCATTTATAACATCAGGGACTTCAGCATGCAACAGAATAAAATAAATCAATACAGACAAAACAAAATCTTCAATACCACCTGCCTATGGACTCAGTTCCTCACCATGTTCAAAAAATCACTGCACAGCCACCAGATTAATATACTATTCTGCTACTTTTGTTCTCAAAGAGAAAAGCCTTTAAGCAGTTCTGAATACCAAATGTCAGTTATCAGTTTTCTGTAGCATATTCCTTACTCAATACCTGCATCAGCTAAATGAAACGATGAAGCTTTCTTTATTAACTTCACTACAAAACAGCTACCATAAAAAAACTTGTTAGTTAGGGTTTTCCCTTATATCTGGGCTAGGAAGTCTTATCTTCTCCTTTTGTTTACAGTACAGTACTTGAAGAGATATCAACTTTCCTCTTCTCACCACTAACAGTTTATATTCTTATAATCTAGCCAACTCTTCATCTGTGACACTCAATGGGTTGGTTTCATGAATGAATTAAGGGTGATACTGCCTTTTGGTAAGCCTTTTCCGATAACCAGGACACTGCTTACGCTGCTCCACCACCTCTCTTATGCAAGCAGAACAGAACACATACGGCCCTCTAAACAGGGTCTTCTAACAAAAGTAGTCGTCAGACAAAAACCAACTTCACCAAGGCAAACTTCAAGACTTCTGCATGCACAAAACAAACTTCAAAAGGGGAAAAGTTCGTCAGGGGACCTTTCACTCATTCACTCCTGAAAAGCAACAGGAAAAAAAAGAGCTTTTACAGCTACCACAAAAAAATCATCTAAACAAATAAACAAAAAACTAAGCATTAAAAAAACATACAATTTCTAAAACACAAACCACTGTCTTTTTGGAAACTTACCTCAACATGGAACTTGGTTTTACTTTGCTTTGTTTGCAATACATTAAATTTTGTATTAGAATTATAAAGCACTTAGTCCTATTGTCACAGTGGGGACAATTTCTCCTGAACCAAATATGAGAGAACCTTCTTTTCTGACCTGTCTTTAGAATGTCAGAAAATCCCAGTGTTGAGTTAGGGGAGCATACACATTAGTGTATAGGAGCATACCTTCATATCTAAAAATAGTCCTTATCTTCTGTTTTGGACCATTGGTTATGGGCTTTAGTCTCAGGCACAGGACTCACTAGTATACTCTAGGAGATAGTCCTTTTTCCCTATAAGGAGTCCCCAACAAGTCTCACTACAAAGACCCTTACACCCTGCTTTGGATCCACTGTCTGGTGACAGTACTTTCCAGGAAGGATCACACAACAGGCAAGAATGTTTAATAGCTTTTTCCATTTTAAAAGAGTTTTTAGTTAGCATGTCTGGTAGCAGATGTTTCTCTGGCTGCACTAACCAACCATCCTCAGCCAATGTGTTAGTCAGCCAACTTTAGCAGTAGGTCAGATTCATCCCGAATAATGGAATTTTTAATTTTAAATTAATTAATTGGATACTTAGTTACTGTTAAAGTGGAAACCCACCCAACCTCCCCATATCTTAGTGGGTGGTCATGAAGAATTCTGACATTAACGTAAACATTCCAATGCCACTTGGTGGGAAACAGGTGATTACAGACAGTCCATCTGGGACAGCCAAGCATTATTCTCATGTTTATTTGAATGCTGATTGAACCCAATGGCTTAAAGATGTAAGCTAACTTTAACAGTAGGTAAGCATCCAAATAATTTTATCAAAAAATTTTCATTGTGTGACGGTGTAAGTTATGTGTACAGTAGTTGTAAGACATATATGTTCTCATAATTAGTGTACCATCAACAGAATTTTTACAATTTGAAAGGCTCTCATGTTTCTAAGTGATGGATTTTCGTTATCATTATGATTTCTTTTGATTACATAAGCATTGTATAAATATTATAGAATTTATATTTTATATATTTTCAGTATTATGATCAAAAGAGCACAGGGAAGGAAGAAATTTGGTATAAAAAATTTCAAGACCCGTTTCTTTCGACTCACTACTCAAAGTCTTTCATATTCTAAAACCAAAGGTAAGTCTTTTTAAATATATTGTATATTTGTTTTTATCTTGATTATCATTTAATAGTTTTTGTATAGTGTTATCTAAGTGCTTCTTTAATTGAATTAAATTGAAAATTTCGCCTAGTAATGCAGAGAATAAATTACATTTGCTTCAGGCCATTTATTCTTCAACCCCATTCAAAGAAGGGCATCTAGGTGCAATGAGATAGAATTTGAAAACTTAGAATTCATTCCTAGTTTCAAATAAATTTAATTAGATTTGAAATTTACTTGGTGAAAATTTTGTGAATTCTTTTGCTTAGATAAATTTTATTTCTCAATAAATATGGGAAGATATCACAACTTGAAATGGGTTCATATTTGAAGGTAATGAAAGCTGTCATTATAATACCTGATGGATGGAACACTCAAGAATTAGTATGGATTCAAGGAGTATACTTTTTTAGGGTAGGACTATCAGCAGGTTATTTGGTACTGTTGTTCTTAGAATAATCTGATCTCATTATCAAACTGAAGCTGATCATATTTGTTGCCCAGTCGAGAGGAACTTTCATTGCTTGCCTGATACTACAAAGTCGGGACGTCCCATCTGTTGGTAGCATTGATAATGACCGCATCAAAAGGCTACTGGTAGTTCATATCTGTACTTACTCACCCTGTATTCTCTCTCTCTCTCTCTCTCTCTCTCTCTCTCTCTCTCTCTCTCTCTCTCTCTCTCTCTCTCTCTCTCTCAGGTCCACAGCAAAACGTAAGTTTTACCCAAATTTATTTATTTGACAAAATCTAACATAACCAGATTGCAAGAAATAAGAGATGAAATAAAATGGAATATTAAAGTTCCCAAAAGATCAGTCACATTACTGTCTATCATATTTTAACTAATTATTGTCTTTACACCATAACTCACAATAGGTCAAAATAAGTCAAAGTCCAGTACATCCCCAATGAGTATGTCTTCAACCTCTTTTTCAGCGAAACTTCTGAAGTCAAATAAATCCCTTATTAACCCAAAATGCATAAAAATAAAGATATGGGAATTCCTCCCATGTTACTTATAAAGTACACGCAATACACTACGTGCTTGAAAAAAAAGACAATATATAAATGAAAAAAAATCTACAATTTGGGAGACTAAATGTGGTTCGTACATCCAAATAGCAATGTTCACAGTCTTAATGGATAAATTTTGAACCACAAAGTCTTCACTGAAGACTTTTAATAATGTTCAGTGTTGGTCTTTGAATGATCCTTTTTCCATAATTAATCCCTTCACACCCTGGGACTCTGCCCAAAAGAAACGCATATACACACATTTCCACCAGAACCTGGACATTTCCAGCGAAGGCACTCACGAAGTCATGTGACAAGTTCCCACATCTTGAGAATACATGATGTAACAATTTTACTTAATTAGGAAATGCGTCAGATAACAGCTAAACAACCTCTCAAGGATTTTCGGAAAGTTTTCCTCCACACTTGTTAATTAAACATCTACTGTGTACAGTAATTCATAACATACTTGTGACCTATAAGCCTTTCAGGTGCTTGGCCACGCAAAGTGCTGCCCCCAGCACTAGGGAAATGGCAATTATTAATTTCCAGATTCATGCACCAAATGGACAGCCACACCCCCACAGGCTGATCTTCAGGCGAGGGTTTACTCACATAATGCTTTTGTGCACGACAAATACTCCACTTCACTCAGAGTATGACAACCAGTGCCCCTATCACCGATAAAATAGCAATGAGGAAGTACTGATTGGGTACAAGGAAAGGTTCGTCTTCCGGCATTGGAGGAAGTGGTGGAATTGTGGCAATCACTTCCCTTAAAGGTGGCACCAAAACAACTTGATGTTCCCCATGAAGATATGAGTAGTAGAGTTGAAGACACACTTGCCCAAAACTGGAAAACTTAGCGTGACCAGTCTACATGCCGCATCAGAGACGGGATCCTCGTAGAAGAAATGTATCCGATGAATTATGGAACCTGGTGGAGACTTCACACCGCCCACAGAACACCGTGTTTTTGCTCGTGTTGGAACATTGGAAAGTCACAGTCAGAAGGAGCCTGGTTATGTGCTAACATCATCTCACATCCTAACCAGTCAGCATTTATGAGAGTAAAGGTACTACTGTTGCAAATATATCTATCATGAACTAAAACACATCCTGACTTATAGTTAATAGCCAAGGATTGAAACTGGTCCCCCAAAAGGTACATAGTCTCCTCATTATCCTATACTATTACTGAACCATTAAAACCACTAGGGGAAGGTCACATGATAAAGCTATGAAACGATTTCAAGTTACTAAATGGAATTTCCACAAGCAACCCCCTATCAGATACACTCACTTTTAAAATACTGTAATAGCAATACAAATTCTCCCCAGTAAAAATTATCTGAGAACTATACAGAAATGCTGCATTCATTAAAGTCGATTCTGAAGACCCAAGAGGTAAAATATCTCCAAAAATTCTTCCCTGAGAAGTGGCAACCACCGCATTAACCTGTATTTGAATTTCTGATAATAAGGATACCGCTTCTTTCTCAATATTCAACAAGGTGGTTTGACAATGAGACAAAGCTTATCGTAACATGTAAGTGTTCCCCATCCTATCAACTGTGACCAATAATCCATTTAAAGATGTCCTTAATGTCTCAAAACCCTCTGGGAATTTCTCATTAGTATCTCATAAAGTCATCAAAGTTTTACCCTGGCTAGCTAATTCTGCCGATACCTGTTCAATTCTCATCAAATTAGCAGTTGACATACTAGCAATCGATCCTATGACCATAACGGCTCCAATTAACAATGGCGCAGCCCTCTTACTCCTTTTAGAAGAAACCTGAGAAGTCAAAGAACCTAAATTTGGAAGCCATGTTAAAGTCTTCTTAATCCTATCCTGAACCCTAACAGCTGTAGCATTAAGTTCGATTAACCAACCCTGTAACGGATCAGACAGATTTCGTCCGGTATTCATCTCACCCAATAAATTCCTAAGCAACTGAACTGTATTGTGGGATGCTTCAAGCTCAATCCTTGCCAAACCTATATCCACAAACTCTATAATCAAAGATACTGCATCAGATGACAACCACACGTCATATTCTTCTTCTATAATAACACCTGGGCCTAACCTCACTACAGAATTAGCCCATGCCATGACCCCCAAAGTCATGAGCAGATGAAACTTCAGCATCTAAAAAAAAAAAAAGAAACCTATAAGTTACCAGATCTTGAAAGAAGGAAAAAAACAAAAAAAAGAAACCCATATATCTATAAAACTCTATGGTATTTTGCACCTGATTTAACTAAGTATTGCAACACACAAAAAAAACTGAACTCGGACAGTTAAAGATTTGTATAATTCTACGGACCGATGTCCTCCTCAATTGAAAAAACTACCAGTCACGCCCCTTTAAAACCCATTAAAAATAAACAGAGAAAAAAAATGATCAGAAACAACAGTACATCACAGGAATTAACCATAAGATAACATTTATTTTCACAAAACCCTATCTCCCACAACAACTTTTAACTCTATCTGGCTTTGCATTGCTCCTGTCAGCCATATCCTGAGTTTTCACTTCAAGATTCTTAGCAAGACATACATATCTCTCTTTAGCAGTAGAGACTAGCGATTTCACTGTATCATCACCTGATGGAATAGGCAATAAATCAAATGTGCCCTGCACGGGTAGCCAAATAGCACTTCATTGTGAGACATTCCAATGGTCTTACTGAACATAGAATTGATGCTATGCTACACCTGTGGAATATATCGATACCAATTTACATCATTGCCCCTCCAGTAATTCTGAGAGCTTCAATTACCATTCTAATTGCCCGTTCACATAGCCCATTAGCTTCTGGTCTATAGGGAATAATAGTGACTTTCCTAATGCCCATTACATCCGCATGACACTCTAATGTCTTGTTCACAAATTGTCTCCCATTATCTGTAATCAGCACCTCTGGAACCCCATAACGAAAAATATATCCATTAAAGAATGAGACTGCCACCTTCTCTGCTGTTTTATGCTTCAAATGAAAAATCTGTACGAACCTAGTTAATTCGTCAACAACCATCAACAACAGGTGACTATGACCATAACTAGAGTCACAGAAATTGGATAACAGGTCCATATGGACCCTAGAAGATGGTCTACTGGGAAAAGGAAATGAACCAGTTTACAAGAAACGACCCTCGATGGCTTACACACATTGCAAACTGAACAACCTCTCATAAAGTCTTCCACTGATTTGAGCATATTCTTCCAAAAGAATTGTCCCCGTATATTCTGATGTCTTCTCAATACCCAAATGTGGACTGCCAGACCTACTGTGAACAATATCCAGAACCTTAGGTACTAAACTCCTAAAAACAACTATTTGCATTGTATCACCCTTATCCTCACTATTTCTCAGTCTGTATCTAATCTTCCTAATTAACAAATTACTGTCTAATTCAAGACCTGCAAAAGGCAACATATAACCCTTCCTAACTAATTCCCCTCTTAAGAAATGCTTTTGTGTCTGCCTAAATCTCATCCTCATCAGATTCTACTAAGCTAATATCCCAGTGTATGCAGTCTCCAGATACATAACATACATGAGTACCATCTGCATCAGAAAAATTTCTACTAAGGGCGTCTGCTACAACATTACGTCTACCCTCTATGTACCTAAGCTTGGCATCAAAATCGCTGATTGTCAGATACCACCTAGTTCTTTTAGAGGAAAGATCTGGCATATTGAAAAGATCCAACAATGTGACCCGTGAGAACCTCTACTTGATTGCCCATCAATAACATCTTAAAATGAACCAAACTAGACACCACTGGAAAGGCCTCTTTGTCCACTACCGACCATAGCTGTTCATTACTACCCCGTGTCTTAAACTTCCGACTGTAATATGCAATCGGATGGAGTCTTCATCAAACTTCTGCATAAGGCAGGCCCCTATACCATCGTGACTGGCATCTGTCACCAACGTGAAAGACGTTAAAAAATCAGGAAATTTCAACACTGGGGGATTAACTAAGGCATCCTCAATATTCTGAAAGGCTGATTGCTGCACATCATCCCTCAGGACATCTGTTAAAGGAGACGCTAAAGTAGAAAAACCTTTCACAAACCTACAAAAAATCCAGCCATGCCCAAGAAAGACCGGATCTGTTTCTTATTTTTTGGAGTAGAAGAATCTACTTTATCCTCGTTCACTTTAGCACCCTTCTTAAAAATAACATGACCCAAATATAGTATGTGCTTCTTCAGAAAATTACACTTAGCCTTAATAACCTGCCTCCTAGCTGTAAATCTGCTTCTGAAAATCCACACGTCCTCGACAATAGCAACTGAATTATCTTCAACAAAATCGACTGCATAAGTACCCTTCTGATAATTCCGAACTGAGTCATTGCAATTTAGCAACCCCCATTATAACACTTCCTACCCACAGAAACATGTTCAGAATCCACCCGCAAACTCTCATGTACACCCAATCCATTATGGTCATCCACTCTACAGTGACCCTGCGTTTATCGTGGGAGATAGGTTCCAGGACCAGCCGCAATACGTGAAATTCTGCGGGCGAAGTACGAACAGCATATATATTTATTTAACGTGTACAGTATTTGGACATTTTAAAACCCTCCCTGTACTCTTAACAACCCACCCTTTACTCTATTAATAACAGGGACAACTGTTAAGCAATATGACTTCAGTAGGTAAGTTTACAGTACCATATAACAGGGGCTAATTTACTGTGGTAAAGTAGCTATAGTATATGACATGATTGGCAAGCTTTAAATTTTAAAGAATCCAGTATACATACAGTAATAATATATACAGTAATACAATACAGTATCCATGTTACTGTACTGCATTACATGTAATACAGTACAGTAACACTTAAGATAAAAAAAAAAAATAAAGATTGTTACTGTACTCACCACAAAAGAAGTTGAAGTAAAACTTGAATGAAGATGGTGATGAATTTGCTGCGCAGTAAAAATGATGACGATGAAGGTGATGATGACTTTTACTGCGCAGTCAATGATTGTATTTTATGTCTCTTCAGACGGCGGTGCCATTTCCTGGGGCACCTCTTCCACTTCTTCCGCAGTTTCTGAAAGTGTAACCGTAGTAGCAGCAGCAGGAACTGGCTCTTTTTTGCAAGGCTGCAAAAACATTGTGATTGGCAGTTGCTACCGCTGCTTCTTTTTCCGGTCGAAGAGCATCTTGTAGGGGGCCATGACGTCGTCAACCATGTTGCAGAATTGAACCGATTGAACCATATCGTCGTCCCATTCCTGCAACCGCTCTTGCAGTTCCTTAGCCAGGTTTCAGAGCCCGGCGAGCCGTTCCAAAGTCAAGCCAGTTTGGGAGACAACTTCTGTTTCTTGCTGCGCTGCTTCTTCTTCTTCGCTCGCCGACTTCGTCAGCTCTTCGAGGTCTTCGTCAGTTAGCGGCTGGGAGTGGCAGTCTAGAAGTTCGTTGACGTCGCCTGTGGTCATGTCTGCAAAGCCCTCACCTCCAAGGATCGCAGCCAACTGCACAGCTTTCTGTACTGCTGAGTGTTGGATTTCGGCAGGTGTAAATCCTTTGTCGTTGTAAACAACCTTGGGCCACAACTTCTTCCAGCTGGCGTTAATGGTGGCAGGCTTCATTTCTTCCAATGCCTTGTGGATATTTTGGAGACATGTAGCAGTTGTGTACTGCTGCCAGTATGCCTTCAAGTTGAAATTGTCGTCTTCTTGGCCGGCATCCACGGAAGCAACCAGGTTCGCCAGGGCATTCCTCGTGTACAGGGCCTTGAACGCCCTAATAACTCCCTGGTCCATTGGCTGAATAAGTGACGTCTTGTTGGGTGGTAGGAACCTGAACCCCGAACGACAGATCAGTAGCATGGCCACCAGCATTATCCATAATGAGAAGGACTTTGAATGGCATGCCCTTTTCTGCTAGATATACCTTCACTTGCTGGATAAAACACTGGTGGAACCAGTCGGAGGTCAGCATCTTCGTTATCCAGGTCTTTGGATTGTGCAGCCAATGTACAGGCAGCAGATTCTTGTTTTTGTTTTTTAAAGCCCTTGGGTTTTTAGACTTGTAAATAAGTCCTGGCTTCAATAAAAATCCCGCAGCATTGCCACACATCACGAGGGTCACACGATCCTTGTATGCTTTAAAGCCAGAAGCTTTTGCTTCCTCTTTGAACAGGAAAGTTCGAGAGGACATTCTTTTCCAAAACAAGCCCGTCTCGTCCATATTAAAAACTTGTTTCGGGCTGATATTCACCTTCAGAGATAATCTTCTTGAAGATTTCATTGACATATGTATCAGCAGCGACCCTGTCAGCCGAAGCAGCCTCGCCATGCAAGGAAGCACTTTCTAGGCCGTAGCGTTTCTGAAACTTTGCAAACCACCCTTTGCTAGCAGAAAATTGCAGTTTCTTACGTGGTGAATGACTGGACGTCTCTGGTTGCGGATCATCTATGTCTTCTTCATCTTCATCTGCTTCTTTACGCTCGCCACTGTCGTCCTCTGGTTCCTTATTGGTGAAGGTCTCGTACAGGCTCCTAGCCTTTGTTTGGATAATGTTCGTATCCAAGGCTATGTTCTTCTTTCAGCAGTCGGCTATCCACACAGACAAAGCAGCTTCCATACGGACGATAGTTTTATTATGAACCGTAACCACTCTCTTCGCCGACTTGTTAAAGGTGATGACAGCTGTCTTCCTAATCTTCGCCTCGTCCTTGTAGATGTAGCGATTGGTGGATTCGTTCACGCCAAAATGGTGGGCTACAGCCGCGAACTTTCTCCCTTCCTTCAACATATCGAGAAGTTTCACCTTTTCAGCGATCGTCATCATTCTTCGATGGCGTTTAGGCTCAGTACCAGCTTGGAAGAAGCAGCACGCTTGGGAGCCATTGCAGTGGATGAAAATTGGAGCAAAGTTCAACAAAAACCACAAAAAAAATCACAGCACAGCGTAAAGAAAACCGTTCGGCGAGAAAGCTTGAAGCGAAGTGGCCGCGAGAGAGAGACAAGGGGAGATGCTGCAGGTTCTGAGCATCAGTCTAAGCACCAATCACAGGCCCGATTAGAAATCGGGAAGCTGTGATTTGTCGTCTCCCTCCCATGCACCAATCACAGCCCGTGTTACAACGCACTTAGTCACCGAGATGGTACGCTTTGTGTTTTCCCAACAATGGAACATGCTGTAATGTACTGTATAGGCATCACTTTCCATTGATAGGCATCACTTTCCAGATGTTTTTTTTTTTTGTCATAGGAGTTACAAGTGCAAATATCTGTTTTTTTGCTATTTTACGCTTGTTTTGTTGTTCTTAGACTAGGAAATACTATTTATTATTAATATTTTAATGGATTTAATGAGAAATTTTGGGTGTTCATATATCGCGATTTTTCTCCAGAAAATCTGCGCTATATTTTCCATTAATATATATTAAAAGCTCTGCAAAGTCGTGAATTCGCGATAATCGAATCACAAAGTAGCGAGGGGTCACTGTACTTACATCCATTCCCTCGTAAGGCACAAAAACACCAGGTACTCCAACAGTTATGTCACACACCCCTCTATGAACCGAGATTTTGTGTCTCTGACACGCTGGATGACCCAGGAACAACGTATTCCCCAAAGCAGCCCCTCGTATAACCAAAAATGTTTCTGTAAAAGTTCTAACCCCAAGAGATGAATTCACATCTACATAACCCAAAACCTGTAACATATTTGCTTGAACATCACACACTGTCTCTTTAGCAGGTCTCAAAGAATGATCAGAAAACATCGATCGGAACAACTCATAATTCATCAAATTAATAGAGGCGCTTGTATCTATAAAAATATTCACTTCAACCCCATACCCAGACCCTTTTACCACTGGCTTTGCTTCTGAGGGTTCCCCCAAAAGACCTGTATTACAAGAAACAACCCCTTTTATCTCTTCCCTTTTTGCTGCTCGGTCCACCAAAGATTTTGTCGGCCCCTAGAGGCTCCCAAAAAAACCCCCTCGAGGAGTTCTCCTACCTGCCAGGCCAGCACTCTGAGGTGTGCTTCTAGACTCATTCTGTTTAAGAAGCGGGCAAAACCTCCAACCATGATGTGCAGACTTGCAAGTGCCACAATATTTCACCCTACAAAACTTCTTAGTATGGCCCTGCCTATTACAATTATGACAACACCCTTGGGATCATGAACTCGCAGAAGTCTTATCATCCTCTGTCTTGGCACATAACCTCAACTGTGGAGTCAGAATTACTTTATGTATGATGCTTCAGAATAGCCGCTGAAGATTTCGGCATTCCATCCAAAAAGGAGCTATCTTTTGTTGGGCATTTCGACATGTGCTTACAAACTTGAGAGAACAGTAAATTCTCGTCCGACCCCCTTTCTGTTTCCTTGTCGAAACTATTTACGATAGCATCAGGGACATCATTCAGGATCCACGCATATTACAATAGTTTCTCAAGATTCTCTATTGTAGTAGAGCCTCCATTTACCCAACCAGAATTTCTCAACTTCTTCGAAAAATCCATCGTAGCATCAAAACATTTGGCACTAAACGTGACCAGAGAGTCATGGCCCTTATGGACCTTGAAAAGAGATCTGAGATCTCGAGCTGCATCATCAGCTCCAGCTGTTCCATATGATGCCCTCAAAAAATCCTTACGATCGTCCCAGGTCCTGTCCTACATTTCAAAAATTGATGACTCCGGCAACGTTGTCCAGTATCCCCTTTACGTAAACTGAGGAAGCCTTTTGCTTCATTGAAAGCTTCCACCCCATCCGTTATTTTCTTGGCAACTAAAAAATTTGACACCCCTTCCAACAAAATTTCGAGGGGAACTGGAAGAACACCATCAACCAGCCCGGGAAAAGGGCGAACTCCGGTGTGTACGGATGTAAATTTGTGCAACATTGTCACTTTATCCTTTCTTCGTTAGCCTCCACCATATTATCGGAACGAGAACCCTCCAAATTCCAAGAACTTGACCTGACCTCAACTTCATGTAACTCCCAAAGGTACAAAGAGAAAGGAGGAAAAGAAAAAAAACAAAAAAAGCTAAGAATTCAGCAAACTCCCAACACTAATGCAAATGCGAACCACTAAATTAAATTCTAAATTCCAAATACGAACAATGAAGTAACCCTAACCACAGATGCGAACCAAAAAAAACATTCTAAACGCCAAATGCGAATGATGAAGCAGAAATACTTCAGTCCGCCCACACAAAGAAAACGAGCTCGCAGAGGGAACAGGATAACAGTAGGATAACTGCGTCAAAATGCTCTCAGTGATGTCACCAGATCGTCACCATTCACTAACAAAAAATATGCTGACCCACTCACAAAGTAACAGAACTCTCCCTTAATTAGCCCACATTACAAGTAACTAAGAAAGAATAAAAAAAACCATAGTAACACTCACGTAGCCCCTTCTCAGAACGATGTCAGCCAAAATACGTAACTAACCTGAAAAAAGACTTAACATGCATCTCGCACTCATGACACACAGGTTCACGACATACTAACTCAGTAACAGTGCACAGCCGTCTTGACTGCAAAAAACTGCTTCAGTCATCAAAGAGAACACATATACCAACCAAAAAGACACACCCTGTCTCTTAACAATCTTGATTTCCTCATAATATAAATCTCTTCGGAGCGCACCTATACACTATTTTACCAAGTTTAGTTAGCTGCTAAGCCACCAAATATATGTTGCCCTGTTGAGAGGAAATTACATTGCTTACCTGTTACTAAAAATTCGAGACGTCCCACCTATTGGTAGCATTGATAGTGACCGCATCAAAAGGCTCCTGGTAGTGCATATCTGTACTTACCCTGCATTCTCTCTCTCTCTCTCTCAAGTCTACAGCAAAACAAGCTTTACCCAAAATAATTTATTTGACAGAATCTAACATAACTAAATTGCAAGAAATAAGAGATGAAATAAAATGGAATATTAAAGTTCCCAAAAGATCTATCATATTTTAACTAATTAATGCCTTTACACTGTAACTTGCAATAGGTCAAAATAAGTCAAAGTCCAGTACGTTCCCAATGAGTACATCTTGTTCCCAATGAGTACATATTCAACCTCTTTCTCAGCGAAACATCTGAAGAAGTCAAATAAATCCCTTATTAACCCAAAATGCATAAAAGTAAAGATATGGGAATTCCTCCCATGTTACTTATAAAGTACACACAATACAATACATGCTTGAAAAAAAAACAGCAATGTTCATGGTCTTAATCGGTAAGTCTTCACTGAAGACTTTCAATAATGTTCATTGTTGGGTCTTTGAATGATCTTTTTCCATAACTAATCCCTTCACACCCTGGGACTCCGCCCAAAAGAAACGCACATACACACTTTTCCACCAGAACCTGAACATTTCCAGTGAACGCACTCACAAGTTCCCACATATTGAGAATACCTGACGTAACAATTTTACTTAATTAGGAAGATCCAACAGACTTTAACAGTAAATTGTTAGTGTATAGATTTAGAGTTGTTTTATTTGGAACTACTTGTTCTCCCTTTCTGCTGAATGCAACGATTAAGAAACACCTGTCTACAGTAGAAGGTGATGTAGAAAGGATAAAAAGAGGACTATATGTAGGTAAATTGCAGTTCACTAGCAATGATGATAATGAAC
Organism: Macrobrachium rosenbergii; assembly: GCF_040412425.1. Lineage (NCBI taxonomy): Eukaryota > Metazoa > Arthropoda > Malacostraca > Decapoda > Palaemonidae > Macrobrachium > Macrobrachium rosenbergii. The sequence continues at coordinate 55,354,748 of NC_089781.1, read as the reverse complement.
TGGTGAATTTTTCTTTGAAGCAAATAAGGTATTTGCACAGGCACATTTATATCTGAAAGAATGGACGAGTAATAATGTCTCATTACAAACTATTGCTAAGGCATATGGGATTAGTGCCAGAGAACAAACAACTCATAAGGTCTTAGGTCTGAACTGGGACAAAGAAAAGGATACCTTGACATTACATTCGACTAAGGTAAATAAGTCCAGGCAGACTAAGAGAGAAGTGTTGAGAACTGTTGCACGGATTTACGATCCATTAGGAGTGCTTTTACCCGTTACTATTAGGGCAAGGATATACCTGCAGAATTTGTGGAAGTAACAACTAAATTGGGATGAACAACTCCCAGATCCGTTACAGAACCAATGGGTTGGGTTATCTGAAGACTTAGAAAAATGTCTTGATATTTTCTTTCCTAGGAATACTAGCCTAACGAAAGGGGGATTCCTTACATATATTCTGCGATGCCAGAGAGTCAGCATATGGTTGTGTAGCCTATAGAGTTAAGAACGAAAACTCTTATTTAATGATGGCAAAAGCAAGTGTAGCACCTATTAAAGAATTAACTGTTCCGAAACTGAGTTGATGGCATTGTTGCTAGCAGCAAGAATGACCAAATTTATTAAAGAATCCTTTGAGAAGGATGAATTTGTGGAACTGTTCGTTTCATTGGACAGTAAAGTCGCCTTAAGTTGGCTATTATCGAAAGTGTTCTCCCTGTGTTTGTGAAAAATAGAGTACAGGAAATAAACTCTTTAATTCCAGAGGCGGTCTTGTCCTATGTGCCTACAGATGATAATCCCAGTGACTGGTTGCCACGTGGGAAAAGGACAGAAATGATCTTTGATAGTTCTTTCTGGTGGGAGGGACCCCTTGGTTAAAAAATTCCTCTTGGCCAATAGATAGGTCATGGGTTGGTGGATCACTTGTGCAGGGTAGTGAAGAGAACATTTTGGTCAATACTGTAGGGGACAACCTGAATGGTAATACTCACTTGCTGAATTGGGAGAGATTCAGCAAGGTTAAAAAGGTCTATAGGACCACAGTGTGGATCCTTTGATCTTTGAATAATTGTAGGAGTTCAATCAGTATGAAGAGGCATGGTGAATTGACCTTGGGAGAGCTCCAAGGGGCAAAGAATAAGACCATTTAGTGGGGCAGATAATAGTAACTTTTTAGAAGAATTGTGCAAATGATGATACAAGCATCAGATTTGGCACATTTGTTCTCCAAGGGATACTAATCAAATCTGCCCGATTGGCCAGTTGAAAATCCAAAATGGCGGCCATTTTTCAAGGTGGCCGCCAAAATAACCACCCGAAGTTGATGTTTTGCTTAGAAATATTTGTAGTTGTCCGAATTGCATGATCTAAGTGTGGATTCCTATGTTTTTAAGCCTGATGATGTATATTTTCTAGTTTATAACATGGTTAAGGCACTGTATTAAAGGAGTGATTGTTGGGCATTACCAAGGAACATTGGTGACATCACTGCTGTGAAACTCAGCATGGGGTTCAGTGTCAGCTAAGTAGGAAATTTATGTGGCATCATACTGCAACAACCTACTAGTATCCCAAATGCTGCCTAATCAACCCCAAATCAGTTAGGCAGCTGCACCTGAATGGACAGGACATGCCAGCGTGGGAGAGCCGAACCAAGGATAACAGGGTTTTAGTTATCTGGATGGTGTACAGATCGCACGGGACTTATGACACTGGATGAACGATCGGACTAGGTGTATGGCACAGTGCAAGAACCTAGTTGTATCCCATACAGGAAAGTGCCTGTTGTATGTTACAGGACATAAGAGGCCTATTATACTATTACATGTACAGGGTGGTAAAAGGATAAACCCTCGACCCTGAACACCATCGTAATCATGGATGCGAACTCTACTGGATGATCATGGAAAACAGACTGGACCAAGTGTTTCCTATGTCAGGAGGTTAAGAAAGATGAACTAAAATCTCCCCAGGTCAATCCTGCCAGAAGAGCGGATGATGGATATACGAACCTGGCAAAGAATATTCCTCTGTTTCTCTCACTCAATGCACTACCAATCAAGCTAGACCCTGCAAGACTTGACGAAGGTTCTGGGATAGAGGAAACGTTGAGAAAAATAAGGCACAATATCATGAGAGCTGTAAGCTTCTGTTCAACAACACAGAGTTACACTGAGCTGAAAAAAGAGCAAGTCATGTAGGTACTAGTGATGAGGGCAGTAGAAGTAAGATTCCACGAAAGCTCCAAGAAACTAAAACAAAAGAATGCTTCTTCTGCGAAACTGAAGGAGGGGAGCTTAGAGAAGCAATGACAATGCAAGTGAATAGGAGAATAAATGAATGTGCCAAAACACTCAGTGATACAAAACTTCTCACCAAACTAAGTGCAGGAGATGTCATAGCCCAAGAAGTGAAATATCACCCTGGCTGTTTGGTGGCATTGTATAACCGAGAACAGGCATACCTAAGGTGTGGGAGCAAGAAAAAGCACAGGAACACTGGAAGGATGCATATTCAGTTGCTTTCTCTGAACTAGTCACCTGCATCTGGGAGATGAAAAATGCCAGTGAGAGGCCACTGATTTTCAAGCTTGCTGTTATGACCAAACTTTACAAGCAGAGGCTGGAACAGTTTGGTGTTGACTCACCTGATGTTCATCCTACTCAACTCAAGGATCAGCTGCTTTTGCACATTCCACAGCTGCAAGCTAATCACCAAGGACGAGAAGTTCTGTTGGCTGTTGAAACTGATGTAGGTTCAATCTTATTAAAAGCATCCCGTTATGGTGAAGTGATCCATCTAGCAAAAGCCGCTGGGATAATAAGACCAGACATGCTCCATCAGAAGTCGAATTTCAGCAGCTATTTTCATGACAAAGACTTAGAACAGGCTGTGCCACCATCTCTGCTTCAGTTTGTATGCATGATCGAACATGGTGCAGACATCAAGTCGCAACTCCATCATGGAGCGTCAAAATCAGACTTTGCTATGTCACAACTTCTACGCTAGGGATGCAACGACTGACAGGAGCAAGTCTGTAATCATCAAGGCTAATGACACAGATGTGCTAGTCATAGCAATATCTGTACTGCCATCCTTCCAGAAACTAGGAAATGTGGATTGCCTTTGGCCAAGGAGCCCGTATGCGATGGATTCCAGTCCACGAGGAAGTTTCTGCAGTTGGGCTTGAGAAAGCTAGAGGGATCCCCTACTTTCACGCATTCACTGGATGTGACATTGTGTCTGCCTTTTGTGGGAAAGTGAAGAAATCTGCATGGCAGACTTGGAATGTATTTGATGATATTACTGAAACATTCATCAGTCTCAGCCAGCGTCCAACATTGATTCGTGATCTTGACATGCAGTGGCTGGAAAGATTCGTTGTCCTCATGTACGACAGATCAAGCGCAGCCACTGGTGTGGACGAAGCAAGACTAGATCTGTTTGCCCGCAAGCAGAGACCATACAACTCAATTCCACCAACACAGGCAGCCCTCAGAGAACATGCAAAGAGTGCAGCCTACCAGGCTGGGATCATCTGGGGCCAGGCAACCCAATGTAATCCACACATGAGCAGTCCAGCTGAATGGGGGTGGACACAGAAAGGAGAAGCATGGCAGATACATTGGACAACACTACCACCGATTGCAGCAAGCTGTCAAGAATTGACAAAGTGCTCCTGTAAGAAGGTTTGCAAAGGAAGATGCAAGTGCTCTCAGGCAGAGCTTCCCTTCACACCCCTCTGCAGCTGCATATGTGAACAGTAGCAGATCGAGAAACAGCAGCACGATATGCATAACTTTGAAAATGTACTAGCCGGACAAAACTTACGTAAAGAAAGACAAACATCTTGGTGGTCATCTTTCTTGAGAAATATGTTTCAGAGTGCTTTTTAAACAGGAAAATATAGTTCAGCAGGCTTCAAAGCATAGGAATCCACACGTAGATCATGTAAATCAGACAACTACAAATATTTCTAAGCAAAACATCTACTTTGGGTGGTTATTTTGGCTGCCATCTTGAAAATGGCCGCCATCTTGGATTTTCAATTGGCCAATCAGGCAGATTTAATTAGTATACCTTGGAGGACACTTGTCCCAAATTTGATGCTTGTATCATCATTTGCACGATTTTTCTGTTATCTGCCCCACTAATTGAGAGTTTGATGAAGGGGGTAAGAAAACCAAAACTGGCTCTCTTACACCAGTTAAATCTTTACCTGGACAATGGGGTAATAAGGTGTAAGGGTAGACTAGAACACGCACAGTTACCCGAGAGAGAAAGAGAGAGAGAGAGACAAGGGTTGTCCTTACTTAAGAGAGTGAAATTATTTATCAGTTATTACGGACACAGAGAATAACACGAGAGAGAGAGAGAGATTGTCCTTACTTGAAATATCAAGTTTAATTATTTGTGAATTATTACAAAGACAGAGAGGATAACATGAGAGACAGAGAGAGAGAAGTTATTCCTACGTTAGATATTAAAAGATGGAAATTCAGTATGAAACTAACTTTTAAATGAAAGTAAAGTTACTGTAATTTCATTTAAAAGTTATCTTAGTACATTACCCTTAAAAAAAGAAATGAATGGTTGATGTAAAAATGTAGGAGAGTGTGAAGATTAGTATACTATTTCTCTCTCCCCCCCATTCCACCGATCTATTTTTAGAAGTCTTCTCAACCTCGTTTTTAAAAACTTCTTTATTCTGTCTCTTTCTCTTTGTTCTGAGATGCTCTATGTCTCTATGTTTTAGAAGTCACATTTACAGTTTGTAGATGGTACAGGTACAATTTGATAAATTTAAAATTACCTACTATACAGGTAAAGACATACAGAGAAACAGTAATACGTAGGTTGCGCTAACTACGAGAGAGGGAGAGAGAGAGAGAGTGTGAGAGAATTACCCAAGAAACCTTTGACCCGCTAATCAGCAACACTCCCCATCTTGTCATGTTCAAGTGACATGTCTGACAGCTTTGTGTTTGAGCTTCTCCTCAAAAGATGAGGGAAAGAATTTGTTTGTTTAAAATACGTATCACATACGAATTTTGTAATTACAGTTTATTATTATTATTATTATTATTATTATTATTATTATTTGAAAATTAGTACTTCTTATTAGGTAAAAAAATTTATCATACAAAACAAATAAACTCATACATGTACCATAAAAATTCTCTCATCTCGGTAAAAGAGAGAGAGAAATGATTACTTTTCTTATTTAATGTTATTTAATTTGCATATTAAAGCTTGAAAACTTATGAATTACATAAAAAATTAAACATAAACACTTTTGCAGGGTTTCTCACTATTCGCAAGTGTTTGCGTGTCTGTGAAAAACTGGTGTATGACAATTAGTTAGGTTCCAGTGAAAAGTTCGTATGTCTGTGAATTTGCGCAACTCGAATCGCGCAAGTTCGGGGTATTACTGTGTGTGTGTGTATATATATATGTGTATGTGTGTGAATGTATGTATGAATATATATATAAGCATGTACATTATATATATATATATATATATATATATATATATATATATATATATATATATATATATATATATATATATATATATATATATATATATATATATATATATATATATATATATATATATATATATATATATATATATATATATATATATATATATATATATATATATATATATATATATATATATATATATATATATATATATATATATATATATATATATATATATATATATATATATATATATATATATATATATATATATATATATATATATATATATATATATATATATATATATATATATATATATATATATATGTGTGTGTGTGTGTATAAACCCCACTAGTATACATAAATACATCTGTCTCCCATATTTACAGTAAAGGAAGTTGGTCATTGGGTTTTGCAGGGTGGGGTCTGGGTTCGCACTCTAGTTGTAAATGTACCTAGACCATAAGATAATCCCCTGTTCAATTCTGTTATTTGGTTCCCTCAGTAATTTTGTATTTTTTTACATTTTTGTTTTATATTAAATATCATTACTATACCTATGAGTCTTCATAAAGGATGTTTCTGGAAAATAGGAAGTAATTCATTAGCAGTTTCCTTGCTGGTACATGTATCATTCTGAATTACGGCTCGAAGAGGGTATGTTCTCGATTTGCCTACATGATTGAACACAGCCAGCTTATCATATGATTTTTTTTTTTTATTTTACAAATATGGCATTACAGTGAAAACTTGTTCCCTACAGTCAGAAAAATGAGATATCGGATCTGAGGGAAGAGCACCAATTGCTTCTTTATCAGGTTTTGAGATGTAGAGCAACTTGGTGACAGCGTTACAAACATGTGAGTGGAAACAAAGCCATTAACTAGCGAGAGACGACTTTCACCTGGGAAACAAATGGGCAAAATTAGCGATTCTTGCCAGAGTGAAGCCAAGTCTTTGGCGTAGTTTGGAATATTATTTTCAGGTGGTACATTTTGGATTAATGGGGAGGAGAAAAGATTTCTTGTATTTACAGAGGTCAAAAGAGAAAACAGGCTGGATATTGGTGAAGTTTAGGGGTTCCTAAAGCAAGTTGTACAACAATATGCATTGTTTTGGAGTGGGCTGCTGTCAACAACCCTCGATACCCCAAGACCGGAAAGGGTTAATAGTGACTGGCTAACTTCACACTGCAACTTTCTTCCAAGTAGCAAGTGTTGGATGGCATCTCAGCTTGCTGATATTGGGGTGGGAGCTTTGAAGGCCGGGAAAGAAAAGTTCTGGCTTGTTTACTTATTCATGTTTGTTTTTATTTGATTTCCATATGCAATTATTTGCAACTACATCACTACCCAATTAATATTACAAACCTAATTCATTATTGTGTCTCATGTAATGGTAACATTGAGTGTTAATGTGTTAGTATATAGTTCGTAAAGATTTTTACTTTGAATTTTATTGTTTTTCTAATGAATTCGACTTCAACTCAGTAAAACTATGTATTCAGTAAATGTAAATACAAGTTGGCTGTGCAAATAACATTGTAATTTAAAGGTGTACTTGTAATTCTTTTAGATCTGCCTTTATTGTCATTACTGTACATTCATTGATTAATGGGAATTACAGTTTAAAGTACAGTAACAATAGTGCAAAAAATTACTATGGGTTCTATATGGTTTGGTACATTATGAGGTTCAAGAGGTGAGGTGACACAACTATAGGGATGCCATGGGATTAAAGCTAATAGCATAAGGCCATTTACTTGGCACTGACTTCATAAAGGAATGAAACAAGTTTTCTCCTGTAGAGTGGTCAATAATGATGTTTTCAGTCTGGAGGATGAACCAGCTGTGGTTTACTTCATTTTTATATTTCACTTGAAAATGTTATTTATAGTGTCATTGATATCAGCATGATGTGAGTTTTCAAAAGATGGTAAGCTCAAGGAATTTAAATCCATAGTAATATGTAGTGACTCGAGGAGTGTTTTAGAAGCCCTTAAGAAGTTTAACCCTACCCATCCCTTAATTCAAAAGGCTCAGGAATGGCTTTCTTATCCTTCTGTTCACCACAAATCAGTCAAGTTTTGTTGAATTCCTGTGCACTTTGGTCTAGAAGGGAACGAACTGGCTGATAGTAAAACAAAGGATGCTGCAAGATGTGATTTCTTAACTAATAAGGTGCCACATTTGGATATGTGCCCAATTATCAGACAATACATTGGTATGAAATGGCAGCAGAGATGGACTTCCCCCATTTTATCCACAAATAGGAAGTACAGAAACATTAGTAAAAGTATCGACTTTTGGAGTTTGGGTTTTAATCATAACAGAAGATTTGAGACCATCGTAACACAGCTTAGGATTGGCCATACCCGCTTCACCCTTAGCTATATTTTAGAGGGAGCCAGTGCCCCAGTTTGTGCTCACTGTGGTGGTCAGCTGTCTGTTGAACACATGCTGGTGCGCTGTCCTAAATGTAATCACCTTAGGGCAAAGTACTTACTAACTGGGAAGACTATTTTAGAAATTTTAAATGATAATGTCGAGGTAGATAACCTTATGGGTTATCTGAAAGAATCTGGTTATTTTAATGAGATATGATCTTAGTATATTTAATAAAGATTTTAGTCATATTTTATATACTAATATATTTTAAATATAAAAGTTTAATATATTATTTTTTGTTGGTTTTATCTCACATCATTCTTCATTTTTTACGTTCATATTTCGACACTGTATTTTACTAGTATGTCATCATTCACCTATTCATTATCAGTCATATAGTTAATTTATATATTTCACCTTCATTACAGCACTGAATAATCCTGATGGGTTCTGGCGCTTGGTCTTGAAGACCTAAATTTCATAATCTTTTCAATCAGTCAAGGTTGATTACAGGCATAGACATGTGACACCAACTTCAGAGCTAGAGAAAACAGTTTTCTCTTGTAGCATAGTCAGTAATGCTTTGTGTTTGCAACTTAGAGCATCTGTCAGATGAGGTGGCTTCTGCTCAAGTGATGTAGATGTAGTTTAATTTTTGTACTTTACTGCAAGTCAGATTGACATTTATATTTAGCACATAACAAGGGATTTACAGCGTTATGTATACTGGCTTGCAGGATAGCTTCCATAAAAAGGTATGCTTAAAAGCTGTCAGCAGGTACGCATATACTTGGCAGTGACTTGAGTATAAGTAAAGTTTGCTGCAGAAGCCTGGTTGGCAATGCTGTCAACCATATTTCATGGCTTAATTTTGTAACAAGTATTTTATCTCCACTGTTTTCAATACTTACATGCATATTACAGATAGCAATCCACTTTGCCAAATTCCAGTGGAAGATATTCTTGCTGTTGAGAGAGTTGAAGAGTCTTCTTTCAAAATAAAGAATATGTTTCAACTTGTTCAACCTCACAGGACACTATATATTCAGGTATTTTGGGCATTATGCTAACTTTTTTTCCCAGTGTTTATTATCAAGATGAAAACCTGACTTATGCACTGCATGATGTTATGTGTATAAAAACTGGCTTATCTGTTTTCTTTTTATTTTACAAGAAGTGGTTATTAAAGAGTTTTGTCTTTTATATTGTATTGTTTATTGTGTAGGCAATGAATTGTGTGGAAGAAAAGGAGTGGCTTGATCTGTTAACAAAAGTGTGCCAGTACAATAATCATCGTTTGAAGCAGTATCATCCTGGAGCCTTCATAAATTCTCATTGGCTATGGTAAGTACACAGATACATTATGTGAAGTAACTTTATCAGGTTCCTCTGTTCTTTATGATAGTTCATATTGCATTAGTTCATCTGTAGTGAACCTACGCTAGCCAAGACTATGATGGAGAGATTCCAAAGACCATGTTATCCTGGCAAGGCAAGACAGATTGAGCTGGAGAAGTATTTTCAAACTTTTTTACATGGAACTACAGGAATAGCTCTTGTCATGTGTAAAACAATAGTGTAATAAACTTTAAAAGATAATGTGCAGTTCATTTACCCTAAATTGGAGGATGTTTGTGGGAAGAGTAGGTTTCCTGTGTGGTTTGGTTCCAGTTCATACAGTGGATAAAATTCAGGAGTGACACATCAGTTTATTAGCCACATTTTAGGTCTGACACATTTATAGATAAATCTCGTAAATTGAATGTTAAGTGTAAAGTGCAGGTAATTTTCTCTTTGGAACTATGTGGAATTGCTGTTACTGTAAAATATCTCAAGAATGTCCAGGTGCAGGTTATGATATCGGGCCTTAGTTACATCACAGAATTAGTTACTTATCAGAAAGGTAAACCCCCAAAATGTCTGTCAAGCTGAGGTGTTACTGGGGTACTGAAGTGAGGTTTATCAGATTTTATAAGTTGAAATCAGTTTTCACGCGCAATACCACCTCCATAGACAGTCCATGTTTAGTTAAAGGTATAACTAGGTGCTTGTTCATGCAGTCATTTTCAGTTCATGTTGAATGAACCCATTTATTGCTTTAGGAGAAAGCACTTTTCTCCTAAATATAACCTGTTCTCTACTTGTGGGCCATGTGACACAAATGTTATATTCCTGTCAGTACCTTCCCAACAAGTATAACATAAGTTGAACATCTTTTCAACAGTTAGCCAGAAAAGATTATGGCAGTACCACCAGCAAAGATTCCCAGCACAAATTGCTTCTTTGTGTCATTCTTGTTCTCATAAATAGTTGTTAACACAAAGATAACTTACGAAATTTTTTTAATCATTGTTACAGTTATTATTACAGTTGTAAGTAAAATTTAAATGTCTCATTGTTTAAATTAAACCTTGTCCTTCAATCTTTTAAATAGTGCTGTAACTAAAGACTACAGTAATAGGTAAAAATACGTAAAACTATGTGAAAGTTTTACTTACTGTATTTAAGAATGCCAGTGCTATACACAATAGAAGTATTTTATTTAAAAAAACTATATGGCAACAACATTAGTTTTAGTAATGTAACTAGAGTAAAAGTGTTATTGTGCATTGATAAGTATACAGTAAACCCCCCGTATTTGCGTTCTCAAGATTTGCGGACTCACCCTTTCACGGGTTTTTCTGTGGAACCTATCTAAAAAAAATTTCGCGGAAAAACTACGCGTATTATTGGGTTTTTCTGTGGAACATATCTATAAAAATATTCGTGGGGAACCTGCCTATTCGTGGATGCAGATTTTTGTCTTTTGGAATGTATAGCAGTATTTTGTATTTTCGTATTATTTATTGTATAATAACATTAAATAATAATGTAAATCAATAATAATACTACAGTACTGTACATATAATAGTAATAGAAATTAAATAATAATATTATGTAATAGTACACTGGGTACCTTAATATTAATGAATAATAAAGTTAAAGCATATGGGTAGTAACTGGTGATGAATGTTGATTACAGTGTGCTGTAGATGATGATGATGATGAATTAGCTGTGCAGTACGATGAATGACGGGAGGCGCTGTCATGTTAAGGTATTTGAACATGGCAACGAAGGTGGTACAGTAGGGCTGCATGAGTATTTTACCTTGTTCATGCTCAATACAGGCGACTGCAATTAATGTCATGCCATAATGGGCTGCTACTTCTCCGTGACTTTTGCCCTCTCTTAGCAAAACAATCATGTCTGCTTTCTTCTCATCAGTCATTAATTGTAGGCTATTGGCCAGAGGCCTTAGAAGAAGCAAGCATTCAGAGGACATCTTAATGCACGATTTCAAAAAAATATTCTTAGGCCATAGTACTGTACATGCAAAACACGCAAACGCGAGATAGCATTGAAACGAAAGTTATATTGGGTCATTTGCCAATAATTTGCCGCTACGGTATACGCATGGTACTACTGTATTGCGCGTACATATATTAACACTGATATTCTGCGCATACAGTACTTACATTTTATTAAATGTTTTGTTGTAGGATGATTTTTAAATATTATATACAAAAAGTGTTTTAGGATGATACATAGTACAGTACAGTACTACAGGTAGTACGTTTACAGTAGAGCATATCTAAAATATGTAAGACAACAGGAATAGCAGGGTGCGTATGTTTACATCTGCGATGCGTAGCATTTTCATATATGCACTAAGTATATATTAATGACTACTGTAAATACATTTTGTAAGATGAAAAACGATTTACTAATTTTCAAATATTATAGTACTGTAATATATTAATGTAAACACAGCAAAATTTCAATAACATATATTTGTTTTTCTTAAAAGTGCTTCACCCAAGCCACTTCTCCGCAAATATAAAGAACTCGAGATGCTGGACGCTGTGTACCCAGGACCAATGATACTCGACACACTATTGGCTGTCATCTGCAAAGCAGCCAATCCAGAAGCGCAATTCATTTTCCTTGGCTCTCATTGGCTGTTCACTAGGCGCTGATTGGCTGAACATTCACAATCAACTCGCGAACGTGTAATTCTGGGAGACCGCATCCACGGCATCCTTCTCAGTTCGTGCGTAGTTCACAGCATCTTACCGTGTGAAATCACATATCTTTGTGTTTGGTTTCTTAATCTTTGTGCATCAGCGGTATTTGGCCCTAAAATGCCTCTTAAAAAATGCTCTGCTCCTTCAAAGGCTTCTGGCAAAGAGTCTAAAAGAAAGAAGACTGTTATGAAACTCGAGAAGGTGAAACTTCTTGACATGTTAAAGGAGGGCAAAAGTTTTGCTGTGGTTGGCTGCCATTTTAATGTTAATGAGAGCACAGTGAGATATATCAAGAAGAAAGAGGCGGAGATACGCAAGTCTGTGAGTATGAGCTACTTTGGTAGTGCAAAGGCAGTTGTGACAGTGTGGGATAAAACAATCGTGAAGATGGAACCTGCTCTGGCATTCTGCATAAAGGACTGCCGGAAGAAGAATGTGCCCCTCGACTCCAACATCATTCGTGAGAAAGCGCGACAACTCTACCAGCAGTTATTAACTGCTACGGAAGGCGACGACGCAGTACAGGCAGAGGATGGCGTTGAAGAAGGTGAATTAGACTTCTTAGGCTTTGATGAACCAGCGTCTGCAGAAGCAGAAGAAGAAGAGGGGGAAGAGCCCCAAGCAGGACCATCATCAGCGCCTCAAGGTTTCCAGGCCAGCAAGGGGTGGTTCCACCAATTTCAAAAGTGGTTCCACCTAAAGTCTGTTACATTGCATGGGGAATCAGCTTCTGCAGACATTGAAGCAGCCACGAAATATCCGGAGGCCTTCAAGAAAATCATCAAGGAGAAGGGCTACCATCCAGAACAGTTGTTCAATATGGGTGAGACTGGCCTGTTCTGGAAGAAGATGCCTTTCCGGACATACCTTATGAAGGGTGAAGCTAATGCCTCAGTTCAAGGCCCAGAAGGATAGGGTTACCCTCATCATGTGTGGGAATGCAGCTGGTTTCATGCTTAAACCAGGCCTCATTTACAAGGCTGCAAACCCCAGAGCCCTTAAGAATAAGAACAAGGCATTGCTTCCTGTGGTCTGGATGCATAACCCTAAGGCCTGGATCACCAAAGTCCTCACAGAGTACTGGTTCCATCAGAGCTTCATCCCTCAAGTTAGGCAATACCTGAACGACTTGGGCATGAAGTTCAAGGTGTTGCTGATTATGAATAATGCTGGTGGCCAACCTCTTGATCTTTTATTACAAGGGAGTCCAGCTTGAGTTCCTCCTCCCAACACCACCTCTCTCCTCCAGCCTATGGACCAGGGTGTGATCCGTGCCTTCAAGGCACTCTTTACCGAACTCCCTCCAGCACCTTGTGAATGCAATGGACAATGACAGTGAATTTACGCTAAAAGAATATTGGCATAAATTCACGATTGCCACGCGTCTGACCATCATCAGCCGATCACTGAATGACATGAAGGAGACCCTGAACACATGCTGGAACAAGATAAGGCTGTCCAGTTGGTGAGGATTCTAGGTGGAGAAGGCTTTATCACCAAGGATGAAATTGGCGCCCTCATTAATGCTCACTCTGACCCCCCTGACGACCAGGATTTGGAAGACCTGACCTGAAGTCTGCCAGTGAGGAAGAAGATATGCCAGGCTCAGGGGAGGAGCAGGAAGAAGAGGTGGGCGGCCTGACTGGAGCGTTTGTCCCACATTAAGAGAATGATCAAGGATAAGCAGGAGTATGTTTCAACATGGGATCCTTATATGGAACGTTCCATAAAGTTTTCAAACATCCTGATTTAGCATTGGAGCCCTATAATCAAGCCCTTACCACCATGAAAAAGCAGCGACAGCAGCTGCCTATCACCATGTTCGTCAAACGGATGAAGAAGGCCCCTCCAAAGCCTCCCAAATCACCCGAAGTAGTGCCTCTTGAATCGCCTGAAGAAGTGCCTCAGGCACCACCCCAATCGCCTGAAGTAGTGCTTCCCAAATCAACTGGAGAAGTGCCTCCCGAAGTGCCTCCTGAAGGTGAAGAGGCACCCTCAGATGAGTTGTAACTCCTCTGCTTTGCTGTGCAGTCATATCTTCATCGTCATTCATCGCACTGCACAGCTGATTCATGATCATCATCTTTAATCAACATTCATCGCTGGTGAGTACCCGTATGATTTACGTATGTAGTAATCTTAATATATATGTAGTATTAAATTTTTTAAAAGGTGCATACATTTTTATTTTTTGTCTCTCTCTCTTTTTGTGAACTACGTATACGTAAATACCAATGGTTTCCCTGAAAAGAAAATGGGACAGCTTGTAATTGTATGAAAGAAAATGTGTATAGCTGAATACGTAGGGAGGACTGGATTATTTTCACCTACAGCTGTAAACCATACAGTACATAGGTATAAATGTAATGATAAAATGTTTAAGATGGCTTGGAAATTATATTAACAGTATCATTTCAAAGATTAATACAGTAATAAGGTAATAGTTTAATGTATATTTGATGTAGGCTGGTATTTTTGGGCATACTTTGGTGTTTGACCTTTCATGGTAGACAGTTACAAATATAAGTAGTATTAAATTTTTTAAAATGTGCATACTTTTTTTTTTTGTCTCTCTTTTTGTGAATTACATATACGTAAATACCAATGGTTCTCCCGAAAGAAAATGGGACGGCTTGTAACTGTATGAAAAGAAAATGTGCGTGGCTGAATACGTAGGGGACTGGATTATTTTCACCTACAGCTGTAAGCCATACAGTATGTACGTATAAATGTAACAAAATGTTTAAGATGGCTTGGAAATTATATTAATAGTATCATTTCAAAGATTAATACAGTTTAATGTATATTTGATGTAGGCTGGTATTTTTAGGCATACTTTGGTGTTTGACCTTTCATGGTAGACAGGTATAAGCGTTTTTAGAGGGGGGTTGTAAGTATTCGTGGATTGTAGCTATTCGCTGGGGGGTCTGGAACGCATCCCCCACGAATACGGAGGGTTCACTGTATATAATAATAAAGTAAACATATTCTTTAAAGAAAGACTTTTTATGGTAACAAAAATGGGCTGAAAAGCTTCTATTGAATGTTTGTAGAAAGTTTGAGAAGCATCTGAAACTGGTTATTACAGTATTATGATAATTGGTAATAAAAATATTGTAATAAGAAGAAAATATTTATGCAAATTGTACATATGTATCTACTGTATATACTACAGCAGCACATGCTGTATTATATGTTATGCAGCATATCATTATGTAATGATTCATAAACATTCATAAAATTGATAAGAGGGAACTTATAAAGCATTGATTGTCACCAAGCTAGTCTTAATTTCTTTGTCTAGTGCTTGCAATGTACATGTATAATAGATATTGGAATTGTACCATGAATTAATAAATAATAAGAGAAATATCTCAGTCAGTACATGATTAACAGTAGATATATAAATAGTAATACAAATAAGAGAAAATCAGTATATTCATATTAAAAAATTTAGTCAGCTGAACTACTGCAGGTGTTGTGAGTAGCTCCAAAATATAAATAAAAATGTGAGGACTTTGTTGCAGTTGGTAGGTACCTTGACTGGGCCAGGCTTCTGCTCTTGTCTGCTCCAATCATTTTAGAAAACAACAAATACCACCCCTCCCACCCTAATTACCACTTGGTCCAAGACAAAAGGAAATGTAACTTTGCAATATGAGAAAAAGCAGTGTGTTCACTATTGTGTGGGCAGCAACTTGAATTTGATGTTTATGCTGTTTTGCATTAGGATGGCGATGAAACGCAGTGTTTTTTGTTTTAACATGACAGCATAATATGTTTGATTAACATGATTAAAAGTAAAATAAGAATTTCATATACACTGGAGACCTGTTGATGAAAAATATGGTGGGGAACCAGCTGTTTTTCAGTACATAGTTTGTATAACAAATATTAACTGATGACTAGTAAACATGTTGTCTTCCATTAGAAATGTTTTCAAGCATCACTTAAATACTTTCAATTCATGGTATAATTGTCCAAGTATCTGATTATTAGCAAACCCCTCTGATGCGCTGTTGGCCTGGGTTGCAGTCTAAACTTGGAGGTTGTAACGCAAGGATCATTTCATTACATACATTTTTGCTCTGATTTTAAGGTATAGATCTGAGTAATACAGTGAATATACTTAACTTAAATACTCCGGTTCATGAAGTAATTATCCTGACGTGATCATTTCCTTCTTAACTTGCTACTAAGAATTGGATTCGGGAAACTTGCTTACTCTTCCTACAGACATTCACTAGTTTAAGTGATGCACTGTATTGTTTTCTGTATCTGTGCTTTATACACAGTAGGGTCTTGGTTTATGCCACCCTCGAACTACATCATTTCGTGGTTGACTCACAATCTTTGATAAATTTATTAAAAATTCTTGTTCCGTCATTTGGGCGTAAATTCAGACTTAGCGAACTATTTTGCCTGTGGAATGGACGAACAACATTATCTCGCTAGTGGAATACAGGAAGACGGTGTCGGTCACTTGCTCGCTGTATGCCATCTTGAATTGTGTTTCATTCGCTCTCTCATATTTGTGCTGCTTTTTTGGGGAACTTTATTGGTTGCATTATGGCTCCCAAAGCGTAAGGTAGACTCTTCTGGTGGCAGTGCTACGAGAAGAAAAGCCATCTCCATGGAAGTGAAAATTGGCATAATAAAACAATCTGAAAGGGTGAAACACTGTCTAACATCGGCCGTGCGCTGGGGTTCAGTCATACAACTGTGTCGACCATCATCAAAGATGGAAAGCGAATACTTGAACTTATGAAAGGATCTGCTTCTATAAAATCAACTGTGATTATGAAGCAGCATATTGGCTGGAAGAGCAACATCAATGGTGTATCCTAGTTAGCCTAATGTTGATTCAGGAGAAGGCTAAAAGTTTGTTTGAAACCTTGAAAAGAGAAAAGGGGGAAGGAGTGAAAGTGGAGTTTGGGGCTAGCAAAGGTTGGTTCATGCGGTTTAAGGCCTATGCAGATTTGCAAAACCTCAAGGTGCAAGGAAAGCTGCTAGTGGTGATGAGAAAGCAGCAAGTGAATCCTAGTGTGTTGGCTGAGGTAATTAGGGAGGTGGGTTATTATGCTGAACAGGTGTTTAATGTAGATGACAGGTTTGTTCTGGAAACAGATGCCTACCCAAACATACATTGCCAAGGGGGAGAAGACAACACCAGGCCACAAAGTCAGCAGGAAGAGACTGACTTTGCTTCTTGGGGATAATTCTGCTGGTGGTTTCAAGCTGAAGCCTATGTTGGTGTATCTGGCAGAGAATCCAAGGGCACTGAACGATGTTTGGAAGGGTCAGCTACCTGTCATCTGGAAATCCAAGAAGAAAGCATGGGTGACACTTCAGATATTTGAGGACTGGTTCACCAACTATTTTGTGCCAGAAGTGAAGGAGTACTATGCTAAAAAGGGGCTGCCCTTTAAGGTGTTGCTAGTTTTGGACAATGTCCCTGGTCACCCTGCCCATTAGGATGATTTTCATCCTAATGTCAAGTAGGTTTTCCTTCCATGTAATATCACTTCCCTTTTACAGCCTGTGGACCAAGGTGTCATTTCCTCTTTCAAGGCCTTCTACCTCAGGACATTTGCCATGGCTTTCAGGGCAACTGAGAAGGATGAGAACTTTACTGTATAGGACTTTCAGAAATTTTACAACATTCCTGCTGCTATAAGAAACTTTTATGATTTTTGGGATGAAGTTAAGGAGACAAACTTAATGGTGTGTGGAAAAAATTGTCTCCCCAATTTGTGTATGATTTCTATGGTTTTGAGGAGTCAGTTGAAACTGTCACCAAGAATGTTGTTGAACTGGGCAAGCAGCTTGACTTGGAGGTGGAGGCTGATTGTCACAGAGCTTCTGGCATCTCATGGAGAAGAATTATCTGCTGAGGACCTCATTCAACTAGAAAAGCAATTGGTTGAAGAAGATGAAGGCACCAACCGCAGGGCCCAAGAGATTTACACCAAGGAGTTAGCAGATGGTTTTTTTCCTGATAGAGGAGAGATTGGCAAAGTTTGAGGCTCAGGACCACAACACTACCAGTTACATTAAAGGTTGCCAGAGGGGTCATGGATTCCCTGCTGTGTTACTTGGTGATTTGGGAGGAGAAGAGAAGGTATCCTTCCAGCCTAGCCTGGAACACTTTTTTTAAGAAGGTAGAGAGGCCTGCAAAAGATCCAGTACCCTCTACCTCACATGTCTCTCCAGACTCAGCTGCCCCAGTGGTATCTCCAGCATCTTCTGCAGGGGTTGCAGGACTAGGCTCGCCTGCCCCAGTACCTCCAGCACCTTCTGCAGGCTCTGCAGAACTAGACGAACCTGCCCCAGTATCTCCAGCACCTTCCGCAGGTTCTGCATCTCCAGACTCACCTGCCCCAGTATCTCCAGCACCTTCCTCCACCCAGTAGCCTAGTCAAGCCTGTCTCACCCCTCTTTGCAATGCCTAGTATGCCAGCCAACCACAGGAGCAAAGGTAAGCAATTGTTTCTTTTTATTTACTGTACAGTAAATGTAAGGGTAATATTTACCCTTTTACTGTATGTATGTGCTCAGGAATTTTGTCTTTTATTTATTTTTTGTATTTTTACTGATTCACATGATTACGTCTGCATAAATTCCGACTTACGGACAAAATCAGACTTACGTCCTTGCCATAGGAACAGATGTCGGACCCAGATCGAGACCCTACTGTATACAGTCAACCCCTGGTATTTGTGGGGGATAGAGAACACAAACATCCGTGAATTGCTAAAATCCAGGAATTTTTGACATCCCCTCTAAAAATGCTTATAACTGGCTATTTAAATAGTTCAAAACCAGACCCCCTCTAAAAATGTTTAGAACTGCTTATTTTAATAGTTCAGACACCACATGTATTCCTTAAAACTATCATCCTACACAGATTATACCTTAAACTATCATCTAAAACACTTAAATATCATTTCAGAGTCATCGTAAAACATTACCCTTAAAAATATATGGTTTACAGCTAAGTGGGGAAAACTGTTGAGTTACCCCTATTTTCAAGTACAAATATTTTCTCTCATGCAGTATTGAAGCAGTCCTGTTTTCTTTGTTTACAGTACATGAGGAGACCCTACAAAGTTAATTACTTACTGTATATAGTACCTTAATATTTAATATGCATTGATAAAAAGAATACATGTTATTGATAGTTTGCTGTATTTACATTAATATTGTTTGAAAATTAGTAAATAATTTTTTATTATAAAAAATGTATTTAGTCACAAAAATAACGTGAAAATACAGTAATTAGTGAATTTCTGGATCGGGTCCCGTGTCAGCCGATGAAAAAGTCCATTCAGCACTTATTTCTAGGTAATTCCGTTGCTAGATACCAGAGAAAGCTAAATGAAATGCTGGAGTTACTACCCCAGAGCGAGCTCCATCAGATGGAGTCGTGTATGGAAAAGGGTGAACTACAAAACACGGAACCTTATCCCATAGAGATCCCAAGGTCAAAAGTCCCACAGGGAGGTGCCGTTACAAACCCATGTACCACCCGTGGACAGCACACAAAACACTGCTAGCCGCATTCCATTTCAGCAAGCACCATCGTTCACACGTTTTTGCATCATTATGGCTTCCTCACAAGGTCTTTCATCACCTAAGTTGAGTACCAATATTTCGTTTTTAGTTGAGGCGATTGAGGCTCCTTATTTCCCTTTAGTTTAATAATTAAAGGGATTTATAACGCCCGTCTCGATCTCCTCTCATGGCCTCACGTGACCTCCATGCGTGGTTCGTGATCTTGGGTCGCCCTGTTTTTCAATCTTTTTCACGGTTCCTCTTCGTGTTTAGGAGCATTTTCCTTTTCATGAGGTCTAATTAGTGATTTTGATTGACTAACGTTTGTTTCCCTTTGCTTCGAGTTGAGGGCTGGTGTTTAGGCGTCGGGCTTCCCCGAGAGCGTATTCGCCTTTATCAATTCATTTACATGCCTTATTTTTGCCCTTCTCTTCTCGTAGCTTCTGGGAATTTTATTTACGTTTGTACTTTTAAGTTTTTTGTTTTCCTTTAACCCAGTGTTCGGATGCATTTGATATTTGATGATTATCATGGATGTTTCTTTTGTTTCGAGGCGGCCATTTCCCTTCACGTCCACATCGTGTTGGGTATGGTCCTCCTCTTGTTTTGTATTGATATATTTTTACTTTATGGGTTGGTGTTAGCTTTGGTTTTCCTTTTTGGGGCGTTAGGCTATTGCCCCCTTTTTCCATAAAAAGGGGGATGGTCGTTCATTCTTTCCGTTCACATGCCCTTCTAGGGTTTTGTGTTCGTTTTTTCCATGCGGCGCTTTCCTTAAGTTTTACCAGGGTCTTCTCCTTTATGTTCCCTTCCCCTGTTTCGGCTTTCTGCGTAGGCTAATAAGCCTCTCGTTAAGCTGGAATAGCGAGGGACCTCATGTTGCTTCCCTCTCCTGTTTCGGCTTTCACGTAGGCTAGTGAGCCTCTTGGTTAAGCTGGGATAGCGAGGGGCTTCATGTAACCTACCCCCTAGTTTGGTATTTACTTAAGGTTAGTTCTAGTTTTTGGTTATGACGACCCATCCTTTTCCTAGCCTATAGCCTGTGCCCCCTTCCTCTGCATTGTTTGGTCTCTCTTTGGTACGGTCCGTGACTTTACCTTTGTACTCTCCTCCGGGGACTGTTAGTGGCCGGGAGAGCTTCCCCTCTCCTGTCCACCATCTTTGGCCATCTGTATCTCCTTGTCCCCCTTGGAGGAGGTTGTCCCTGTTCCTCTCCTGCTTCTCTCGCGTTTGCTGGGTAACGACTCAGTCAGCGTGTGGGCGGGAGGACACGAACGCCCAGATTGTGCATTCCCACTCTCTGGTCGTTCCTTTTCGGTTCTTCCTCCAGGGTTCCCATTCCTCCCCTTCATACGTCTTCTCCGGCGTGTCGTTTAATTTAGCGACACTCCGGTTCAGTCCCTTCTTCGCCAGTTAGAGCTTTCCGCCTGACTGTCTTCGTGTCGGGCTCTTGACGTTCCCTGACCTTAGCTAACTACTGTCTTCTATCGGGCGCATTCCTTGCTTCCCGCTCCGGCGTTTCTAGCGTTTATCGGTCTTCCGTTATCGCTAGTTTCATATTATTTTTAGTTGCCGGGAATACGCTTTCTCTGGACAGTTTTACCTTCCCATTTCATTTCACTTTGTATCCGTCACTTACTTTAAGGCATGTTACTCCGGCTAGTTCCGGTAAATTTATTTTGCTTTATTTATTTTTTTTTATTATTTTTGCTTGTATGAGTTTTTACCAGGTTACCTCCCGGATCATTCCGGCTGGTTTCACGACTTGGTTTAATACTGTGTTGCTCCGGCACACTACTCCGGCACCTTACACAGTGTACTCATAATCTCATACTCTTACAGGTGGTACGCTGCCAAGAAGAAGGGTGCTCCGCAGCCCTCCATCAGGCCAGCGGCCACGAAGTTTGTCGGTCTCACTCCGGATGTGCGGTCCACGTAGGGGATCTTATTGTTTGGCACCCTGACAGATGTGATGTTTGCTACGCTCTTTACGAGCAGGCTATCGATGATTCGGAAGGTGATCATGCATCTTTCCTTCTTAGCGAACTATAATGTTTACATTTTTATCGATTCCCTCCGCCGGTAAGACCACAATAATGTTTTTCTTCCGGCAGGCTGACCGCAAGTCTCGTGATTCTTCGATTCAGGCCCTTAAAGTCTGGGTTAGCGGCTTTGGGCGCAACGTAGGAGCTGGCAATCCCTACATACTCGAAGGACATTTGTAATGTCCTTTTTCCCGGCGCTTGGATCACAGCTTCTGTCACCGACGAGGTTGCTGCTCCGTTGATTGCCGGGATTCGAGTTGACCCAGCCCTCTCCAGACGGTTCGGCTTTGAGCGGCGGCGCTCCGGAGACGCGGCGGAACTCGATCTCGGCCTTGAGTCTCGAGCATTATCCCAGAGCATCAGGCAGGTAAGGGGGTAAGTGAGGCAGGTTCTTCACTGTTTAACTCTCCTTCTTCCTCTGTTGCTTCTTTTAAAGGCTTCTCTAAATCTTCATACCTTTCGGGCACGTCTGGGTCTATTGCCCCGAAGGTGAAGTCCGTTAAAATGAAAACCTTACCTACTCCGGCAGGCCGATATGGGGTCCCTCCGGCGGCGGCACGGACGACGAGCCCCGTTCCGTCGACGAGTACAGCCTCCCCTTCCGGGTCCCAGGCGGAGCCTCAATCACGTCAGGTAGTTCCCCCTCCTCCTTCTTTGGATACACTTCATTTCTTTGAACAATTCCTGGAAAGAATCGACGCGAGATTTGAGAAGATCGACGCGAGGGTAGACAGTAAGCTGTCTGGTCTTGCTTCTTCTTTTCAGTCTCTTTCGAAGAAGGTGGAATCTCAACAACGTTCTAGGCATTCTGTTCCTGACCCTTCCACTCTCCCTCCCTTTGATCTAGGGAATCCTTGGCGTCTCGCCCTTTATGCTCCCGAGTACGAAGGTACTCTTACCATAGAGGGTTTAGGCACGAGGAGAGTGGAAGAGTTAGAGTTCTATCCTCCGGACCTGACATCTCCCTACACTGGTTTTGCCAGGCTGAAGGGAGAGGTTTGGAACAGGTCTGATAAAGTCCCTAAGGAGACGGTCATCTATCCTAGGGACCAAGCCCAGTCGTCTTTGATGAGGACCCATTGCGGAGTGGCAAGCGGAGAACACTAAGCTCACACCAGCTAAGGGAGTGTTCACTATGTTCACTCTCAGTGATGTTCTCCTTCTCCCTTGCGCTTGGAAAGTGGCCTCCTGACTAGCCAGGCTTGCTTCGAAGGTAAACCCCTTCCTCATCTCCGTGAGACGGACCCTACATCGCTTCGTCTTTCCGGAGGCACCGACTTCTGGAAGGGAGCCCCTAATACGTTCTGTGACTCGGCTTGACCCAGACTGCGCCTCTGATCTGTTCAGTGAGCAGCTCCCTAAGATCCCGGAGTCGCTCTTGAAAACAGAGGCTGATACTAAGGAAAGGCTCGCCAGGTCTTTGAACTCGTTGGCTTTAACGGAAGCAACTTCTTTGGTTTACAGAGAAGATCCATTATTCCAGGTCTTGACGAAATCTCTCTTGGCGAGTTTTCAACAAGATCTGTTTGACTTTATGACTGCCCGACTGGCCTGCCGGAAGCACATCTTTTCAGCAGCCACAGTTCGGCATGAACCAAATAAGCTTCTTAAGAGTTCGATCTGGGGTGCTAATCTTTTCCCACAAGAAGAAGTTGATGCAGTCTTATCTGAGGCAGCTAGGGTCAATCAAAGCCTCCGTTCCCGTTGGGGCCTGCCCTATAAAAGGAAACAGTCTGATCTTGCCAGCCCTCCCACCAAGTCCAGTAAGAAATTTAAACACTTCAAACGTCTTCCAGCTCAGTCCTTGGTCCAGGTTCCTTTACAAAGTCAACCTTCGACCTCTTCCTCCCATCCTCCACCTCAGTATGTCCTGGTAAACCCGGCACATCAGTCTTTGGCTGCTCCTTCCTATGTCTCCTCCCAGCTTTCAATCCTGCATATGAAAGTCAGGGGAAATTTCACCCAGACAATCAACCAGAGGCAATAAGCCCCGTGGCTTCGCTCGGGAAGGGGAGCTCCCGCTCCCTCTCCCAGGAACAGGGGAGGTAGAGGCTCCAGAGGGGAAGCAAACACAGGACCGGTGACATACATCCTGTGGGCGGGAGGCTGTACCATTTTTCGAGCTCGGTGGACCTTCTGTCCCTGGGCTCAGAGTATAGTTTCAAGGGCCTAGGCTGGAGTTGGATCGACAATCCCCTCCACCAGTCAAGTTTTATCAGGCTACGACCAAGGATCTCGAGGACTTTGTGGAGGATCTCCTACAGAAACAGGCTATAAGGAAAGTGAGGTCTCTGAAGTTCCAAGGCAGGCTCTTCAGTGTTCCAAAGAAAGGTTCCAACAAGCGGAGAGTAATTCTGGACTTGTCCCGTCTGAATTCCTACATTCGTTGCGACAAGTTTCGGATGCTTACTGTCTCCCAAGTTCGGACCCTACTGCCCCGTGGAGCCGTAACCACCTCTCTAGATCTTTCCGACGCCTATTATCACGTCCCGGTTGCGAAAGGTTCTCCCCCTTTCTGGGGTTCAGGCTCGGAAGGCAGGCATATTCCTTCAAGGTGATGCCTTTCGGCCTCAACATAGCCCCAAGGATTTTTACCAAGTTGACAGACACGGTCGTACAGCAACTCCGATCTCAAGGGATTACGCTGGCCGCGTATCTCGACGACTGGATCATCTGGGCATCCAGCGTCGAGGAATGCCGGAGAGTTACATCCGTGGTGGTCGACTTTCTAGAATCCTTGGGCTTTCGTGTAAACAGGGAGAAGTCCCGCCTGGTTCCCAGCAGTTGTTTTCAATGGCTAGGAATCCAGTGGGATCTGAATTCTCACAAGCTCTCTTTCCTCCTCCCAAGAGGAAGGAGATAGCCAGAGCAACCAGACAGTTTCTCAAATCCAAAAGGGCCTCTCGGCGGACCCAAGAACGGGTCTTGGGCTCCCTTCAGTTCACTTCGGTGACAGACCTGTTGCTGAAAGTGAAACTGAAGGATATCAACAGTGTGGCGGAGTCGGGCAAATATCAGTCTCAGGGACAAGGTGTCTCTGATTCCCCACATCTTGAAGAAGCGACTCCGTCCTTGGTCGACTGTCAAGAGCCTGTCCAAGTCAGTCCCCCTTCAATTTCCTCCTCCGGCGTTGGTTATCCACACAGACGCCTCCTTAAGCGGGTGGGGAGGATATTCTCAACACCAAGAAGTACAGGGGACTTGGTCCCTCATGTTCTGCCAGTTCCATATAAATGTTCTGGAGGCCATGGCGGTCTTCCTTACCTTGAAGAAGCTTCTTCCCCCCAAGAAGATTCACATAAGACTGGTTCTGGACAGCGCCACGGTAGTCCACTGCATAAACAGGGAGGTTCAAAATCGAGCAGGATCAACCAGGTAATGATTGCACTTTTTCTCCTTGGCCTGCAAGAACAAGTGGCACCTATCTGCCACCCATCTTGCAGGGGTCCGAACGTCAGTAGCAGATTCTCTCTCCAGGACAACTCCCCTCGAGTTGGAGTGGTCCCTAGACAGGGGCTCGTTCAATTGGATCTGCCAACTAGTTCGGGTCTGGAGGTAGATTTGTTCGCAACCAAGCTCAACAACAAGCTCCCTCATTACGTAGCTCCCAGCCTGGACCCTCAAGCTCTTTTCACGGACGCAATGTCATTGGACTGGAACAGGTGGAAGGTGATCTATCTGTTCCCTCCAGTGAACTTGTTGTTGAAAGTCCTCCACAAACTGAGGACGTTCAAGGGTCAAGTAGCTCTAGTGGCTCCCTACTGGCCAAAGAGCAGCTGGTTTCCTCTTCTACTAGAACTGAAACTTCGCCACATCCGAATCCCCAGTCCGAAACTAACACAAGTAGTACAAACTCAGACTGTGTCAGCTTCTCAAAAATCCAAAATGCCCTGGCTTTGTGGACTTTATGAAGTTTGCGGCTCAAAGGGATGCTAACGTTGATCCTGTCAATACCATGTTCTTAGAATCAGATAAGCGGGCCTCCACTCTTCGTCAGTACGACTCAGCAATTAAGAAACTAGCACTCTTTTTAAGAGAATCTGAGGCTACAGTAATGACCAAGCAATCTCCTTTTTTAGATCACTGTTTGAGAAGGGTTTAGCCGCTAGTGCTGTTACTACAGTCAAGTCGGCTCTACGTAAAGTGTTCTTGTATGGTTTCAAAATTGACCTCACAGACCCTTACTTTTCTTCCATCCCTAAAGCATGTGCACGTCTGAGGCCAGTAATCCGTCCACATACGGTTTCCTGGTTTCTAAATGACGTGTTGAAGTTAGCCTCAGATATCGATAATCAATCCTGCCCCTACCTTTCCTTGTTGAGGAAAACGTTGTTTTTAGTTAGCCTGGCTTCGGGTGCTAGAATTTCGGAGCTGTCTGCACTCTCTAGGGAACCCAACCACGTCGACTTCCTTCCATCAGGGAGGTTTTGCTGATTCCTCACCCTACCTTCCTGGCCAAGAATGAAGATCCATAGCATAGGTGGTCGCCTTGGAAAATTCTTCCTCTGCCTCTAGACCTGTCCCTGTGTCCAGTTCATACTTTGAGGGCTTATTTAGACAGGTCCTCTCACATCTCTTCTGGGCCTCTCTTTATCAGGGAAGGAGGGGGTAATCTCTCTATGTCTGCTATTAGACAACAGATCCTTTACTTTATCAAGCAGGCTAACCCTGACTCAGTCCCAAAAGTTCATGATATTAGAGCTGTGGCCACCTCCATTAATTACTTTCATTACATGAATTTCACGGATCTTACCAGGTACACCGGTTGGAAGTCACCCTTGGTTTTCAAACGTCACTATTTGAAATCCTTAGAAGCTCTTAAATTCTCAGCAGTCGCGGCAGGGAACGTTGTTCCCTTTCTGATTCCTAGTCATTTCCTCCTCCACTGCCTCAGTTATCCCCTTACGGTCATTTCAGTCAGGCTTGCCTTGACTTCTCACCTGGCTGTGTTATCTATGTATTTGTCTAAATGACACATTTAAGTTATAAGGTTTTCAATATTGTATAGTTATTTTGTTTATGTACATTTTTCACATTGTCATGTTAATTTTAAGCTAACATCAGTTTCTTTTGTACATTATTGTTATTGTTACTAGTGATTAAAAGTTTCTTTTGGACCTTCGGTCTTCTGTTCCCCCTTAGAATTTTTATCTTTTAGTCTAAGAATTATGTTTATTTCTCTGTTAATTTTTCATCGGCTGACACGGGACCCGATCCAGAAAAGGGATTTTGACGAAGGAAAAATCTATTTCTGGAGAGGGGACCGTGTCACCCGATGACCCACCTCCATCATGTGTCATGTCCCTCCCATAGTAAACATCATTCTAGTGGGGTGTTGCTTTCATGGAATGCGGCTAGCAGTGTTTTGTGTGCTGTCCACGGGTGGTACATGGGTTTGTAACGGCACCTCCCTGTGGGACTTTGGACCTTGGGATCTCTATAGGATAAGGTTCCGTGTTTTTGTAGTTCACCCTTTTCCATACACGACTCCATCTGATGGAGCTCGCTCTGGGGGTAGTAACTCCAGCATTTCATTTAGCTTTCTCTGGTATCTAGCAACGGAATTACCTAGAAATAAGTGCTGAATGGACTTTTCATCGGGTGACACGGTCCCCTCTCCAGAAATAGATTTTTCCTTCGTCAAAATCCCTTATTTCTCGACGAAAAAATCCGCGAATTATCGAATTTTTTGCGAATAATTTGGTGATAAGTTCCACAGAAAAATCTGCCAATAGGTGAAGCTGTGAATCCTGAACTGCAAATGGGTAGGGGTCGATTGTACTGTACTGTACATGATATAGAGGATAGCATAAATAATTTGATTGTTACAGTACTTTGAATGGTAGTGACGTGATATAAATCCTCTATTTGACATCACTAGTGTAACTCATTCTTTCTGCAATAGTATAGCTATTATCCATTGAAAGTTTGTAGACCAAAATTTTTTTCATTTTTTTTTCAATTTTCTATCATCAATTTGGACTGCAGTTTATTACCCAGAATAAGTATGTTCACTGTGAACTTATGATTTTTGTTGTACACAATATTTTTTCTCTTTATCGTCATCTTTATGCATTTACAGTTTTTACATATACCTTAGTCATTAAGATTATTTTTTCATTACAGTTCAGCCTGATTTTTATTTTTTTATTGTGATTTACTGTTTACTTTTTCCATGGGGGTGAGCTGTGCCGTGGTTTCATCCATTGGCATGATTGTGTTCATACATGTGTATGCTTTGTTGTTTGAATGTAATTTGTTTTTGTGTATGTTTGTGGTAAGTGCTGAAGAAATGGGATTTGCTTGTGCGTGTGCTTTCAGTAATCTCTCAATTGTCTGGATCGCCATTATCTGAAGCTCTACGTTATCTGACACAACTGGACCAGGGATCAAGGCTCCAAAGATATATGATATATAAAATTTTTAAAAATTTGAAAAAAACACCCTCTAATGGTTGGATGGTTTGGTTCTATCGGGGAGGAGGGGCAGTAAGGCTGTATAAAGGAACACTCAGAGAAGGGGGTTTGTTTTGGGAGGTGGATGGAGCTGGGGAGCAGTTTCTATGGCTGGGAGGGGATGGGATGCAGTGTTGGATGGGTGAGGAGGGATAGGTAGACCTAGGTAGACCTGACTTGATAGATTTTATGATTTTATGTTTGATACAGTAATTCACATTTTATTAAAGGATATATACAGAGAGAGAGAGAGAGAGAAACAATAACTGAGTATGTTTACATCAAAGTCTAAGTACAGTAGCACACATTCCTTTTTTATTTATGTTTATGTTACAGTATTCTCATTTATATATTTACTGTGTTTTCTAATTTTTTTATTCTTTCAAGCCAAGATAAAAACGAATTGTGTGCATAGAGTATAAGAGAGAGAGAGAGAGAGAGAGAGGATGTTTGAGGGATGTTTACATGGAAGCCTAAGTACAGTAACACACACACACACACTCCTTCACTTTTTTCATGCTACAGCATGTTTAGTTTTGTCTTGCCTACGGTGATTAAGAGATGAAGTGATAAAATATTCTCTCGTAAGGAGAGAGAGAGAGAGAGAGAAACAACTGAGGTATGTTTACATCGGTAAACCAATGAATCAGGACAACTGTTTTGTGACTTAGAGGGATTGTATTTTAAAATAAGTATAGTATGCTAGCCCTTAAACGCCGACTGGACGTATCGTACGTCGACTAAAATTGTCTGTTGGGTGCCGAGTGGATGTACGGTACGTCGACTAAAATTGTCTGTTGGGTGCCGAGTGGACGTACGGTTTGTTGACTACAAAATGTTTTTTTTAAATATTCGTGGAAAAATAATTATAGGCCTAGTTTGCGAAAGGTTTTAAATCACGTGCCTTGAGGGATGCTGGGAGTTCACGGATCACGCTGTTTTGTTTACAAGCGTCACCTAGCCGCGCATTCGCCAATTTCTTCCTTCTCGCACTACAAAGCATCAGCGGCGTATCGTCGGAGAGCAATTTCTTGACGCATTCGTGTTTTGCAGAACTTTTGCGAGTGTTAGCGTATTTGTGATGCAACAGGACGTTTGCAGAGATGTCCCAACGTCGTTAGGACCGTGAAAGACACGTATTGCCGGTCGGTAGTGAGTGTGTGAGGCGAGTTTTAGATTGGGATGCTGGAGAGGGACCAAGCACCCAAGGTGACCCAGCTTTTCAGTGCCATGTTGTGCGTGGCCAAACGGGACCAAGGACCACATCCCGTGCCTTTTACAACCCCTAGGAAGCATCGGGGTGTCCTGAGGGTCATCCGTAAGCATTTGGGAGGCCTCCAACAAAAGGACATTGATGAGTACTTGTTGGAGCTCGATCGAGAGCAGGTGGAAAGTCCTCATTTTGATGGTAGTTGGTCATCTAGTGACGAGGACATCACGCCCGATGTCAGTGATGACGAGTATTTGCCCCAATGTCCGTGCGGAGCCACAGCAGGAAAGTGAACTGGAGTTTAGTGGTTTCAGTGCATATGAGGGAGAGTCTGAGGATTGTGGCTGGTGGGGACGAGGCAGAAAGTGATGGTGAAAGTGAGGGAGATGGGCCAGTGGGGAGGGTGGGAGTGCGAGTCGTCGTTGCAGCGCAGAGTGCGGCGTGTGGCGCACAGGCCCATAGAAGGTCGCAAAGTCGCCGCGGCAGCTTGGGTGAAGGCCGTGGCGTCCGAAAGTGATGAGGGGTGGTTGGAGGACCCCACCCTACCTAACATGCACCCATTCACGGCAGCACCTGGACTGACCGTCCCTGTGCCTCTCACTGCACTGGGGTTCATTCAGCTCTTCCTGACGCGGGAATTGCTGGAATACCTCGCTGCAGAGACGGCGGATTACGCTCAGTAATGCCGTGAGGAACTGCAGACGACGTTGTCGTATCGCTGGCGGGGCTGCAACCTCACGGACATGGTGCATTTTTGGGGCTCCACATTTTTTTGGAATGATGCCTGCTGCCAACGTCAGGCAATATTGGAGGCGAATTTTTTTTTAAGTACGCCCAGTGTGCCCGGCATTATGCCTCGTGATAGTTTCCTGGCATTGGACAGGTATTTCAACGCCTTCAACTGAAGGACCATACCCCGGAATAACCCCGACCACCTCATCTTAGTCCGCCCAGTGTTGGACCACATTTGTGAACGGTGCCAGTTTCTCGTGGTTCCTTCCAAGAACCTTTCTTTGGATGAGGGGATGATGCCATTCAAAGGGCGTCTAAGTATAAAAGTGTACAACCCCAAGAAGCCAAAGAAATATGGTGTGAAGTTATTTTTTATTACAGAATCCAACACTGGATAAGTCGTGGACTTCTCAGTGTATTCTGGGGTCTTCTCCACGCTGCATGACACTGTCTTCGGTCTTGTGGATCGTTTCCGTAACCAAGGATACCACCTGTTTATGGATAATTATTATAACTCGGTATCCCTGTCCCAGGAATTGTATGAAGCAGGTGTGCACGTCAGTGGTACCCTTCAGTTGGTGCGTGGGGCCCCGAATGTCCTCAAGAGGTTTATTAGCCAGCCACAACATCTGGCAAGAGGAGAGACAGAGTGGCGGCGGAAGGAGATGTCTTCGTCATCTGTTGGAAGGGGTCTGACTCGTGCCCATGATTACGAGGAGTCATGAGCCCATCCAAGAAGAGTTCGTTCAGTGGAAGAAGACACGTCGGCAGGGGCCGAGTTACGTATGAGGAGTTTCGTGTCCAACGGCCTGTTGTCATCGGGCACACAATAGGCACATGGGAGGAATTGATCTCTTTGATCAACTCATCCAGTATTATCCCTTCGCCAGGAGAACCAGGAGGTGGACACAGAAGCTCCTCAAATACCTGCTTCAGTTGGCCCTCCAGAATGCCTACATCCTCTACTGTGGGTACAATTCGACACCTGGAGGTTGTCCCACATCCAGTTTCTCGAGGTGGCTGGGAATGCCCTCATAAGTACCACTCTGCGGTCATATATTGGAGTGTGCCTACCCAGGGACACTGGAGGGCGCAAGGACCGCCGAAGGCGGCCCATCTACAGTAAGGCACACGTCTCCCTCCTCCACCTGTGCCTCGTCATGTCGAGAGGACTAAAATGCAAGACTCTCCAATGGAGGAGGGAGAAAACAAGAACAGAACGAAGAGTCAGGATTACAAGTGAGTATTCTGCATTGATTTTATATTTAATTTTATATTTATCACAAGTTTTATATATCTTTATTTATTGGTGTTTTTTATATTTAGTTTATGATAAAAAAAAATATTTTCACCTGCATTCGTTTTAGTTATGTATTCGTACCAAAATAAAAAATATATATATTTGTATGTTTGAATGTATATATATATATATATATATATATATATATATATATATATATATATATATATATATATATATATATATATATATATATATATATATATATATATATATATATATATATATATATATATATATATATATAAGGTCTTTTTGGTAAGCAAAAGATCTAACATTCTAGTGATATTCAATCATTTACCTTCATTTTGCAACAAACGGAAAGTCTCTAGCACAATTTTTCGATTTATGGTGAATATTTGAAAAAAACTTTTTCCTTCCCTCCACGCGCAGTAACTCTGCTGAAAATCTCAGCATTTCTTGAGTCACTTTGTCGTAATTTTTGCACCGTTTTATATTAGGCGTTACATAAAGTGTTATACAAGCAAATGTGCACAATTTCATGTAGAATACAACAAAAAATAACTCATGGTTGTACCTTTTATCAGTTTTGAAATATTTTCATATAAATCACGATAAGTGACAAAATTTAAACCTACGGTCAACTTTAACTCGACTGAAATGGTAAAAATGCAATTGTAAGCTAAAATGCTTACATTCTTGTAACATTCAATCATTTTCCTCCATTTTGCAACAAACGGGAAGTCTCTAGCACAATTTTTCGATTTATTGTGAATTTTTGAAAAACTTTTTCCTTCCCTCTGCGCATGGTAACTCTGCTGAAAATCTCGGCATTTCTTTAGACACCTTGTCGTAATTTTCGCACCGTTTTATATTAGGCGTCACATAAAGTGTTACACATGAAAATGTGCGCAATTTCATGTAAAATGCAACAAAAAATAACTCATGGTTGTAGCTTTTATCAGTTTGGAAATATTTTCATATAAATCACAATGAGTGACAAAATTTGAACCCTCAGTCAACTTTGACTCGACCGAAATGGTCGAAAAACGCAATTGTAAGCCAAAACTCTTACATTCTAGTAACATTCAATCATTAACCTTCATTTTGCAACAAACAGGAAGTCTCTAGCATAATATTTCGATTTATGGTGAATTTTTTAAGAAAACTTTTTCCTTCCTTCCGCACGCAGTAACTCTGCTGAAAATCTCAGCATTTCTTGAGTCACCTTGTCGTAATTTTCGCACCGTTTTATATTAGGTGTTACATAAAGTGTTATACATGAAAATGTGGGCAATTTTATGTAGAATACAACAAAAAAATAACTCATGGTTGTGGCTTTTATCGGTTATGAAATATTTTCATATAAATCACGATAAGTGACAAAATTTCAACCTTTGGTCAACTTTGACTCGACCTAAATAGTCGAAAAATGCAATTGTAAGCTAAAACACTTACAGTCTAGTAATATTCAATCAATTACCTTCATTTTGCAACAAACGGGAAGTCTCTAGCACAATATTTCGATTTATGGTGAATTTTTGAAAAAAAAAAATTTTTTACGTCCGCGCTTTACGAATTCATGCATCATTTTGTGATAATATTTTCTCTGTGTTGCTTTGATCGTTTTACAATTTGTTATATATCAAAATCATCGCAATTTAGTGTACAATACAACGAAAAAAAAATAACTCATTAGTTTTAACCATTTTGCTCACAGTGCGATTTGTATACAATTATATATGAAATTTTTTTTTCGCACTCATATATTCCAATATTTATATATGATATGATAATGATATTTTTTTCATTTGTGATGGTTGCATACTAAACTTCAGGCAATGACAAAAAAAGGAGCCAAAAATGAACTCTTAATCTTAAAAACTAAGCTTGCTGTAATTAAAAAAAAAAAAAAAAAACTTTTTCCGCTTCAGAGCTCACTCCCGAACGCCACCGGCATACGGGAGATGCTTTTGTAAATAGAGGCTCGTTTAAGGGCTAGTTTACCTTTATATAGTCATTTTACATTTATTTACAAATATAAAATAAGAATTCCATTAATATATTTGTTTCTTTTAGCAACTAAAAATTATTTTCCTACTTCTTTGGTAGTAGGCTCAATCACTTGATTCTGAGAATGTAAACATTATAAATGATGGGACGATCTTTTTTATATATAGTATAATGATGAAGTATCATTATAATAATACAGTATATAGTAAATGGATTCTGTAAGTAAAATAAGTTTCATCACCATTACCCTTATCTTAAATACAGCTGTAATAGTTTATATGACTTGCAAATAGATACTATGAGTGTAACACCTATGCTAGCATAGGTCTATAGTTCACAGGTACACAGTTTTATCTCGTGTATGGTAATACAGTACAATATGGTAGCAACCGATAAAGAAGTTGCTGTATAAAAATACATAAAGGTTATAAAACCATGTTAGGTAGACTGTGGGTAAACACAGTTAGGCTACCTGCCTACTAAACTGTGTCATTTACTATTGCTGATTCACTTAAGGTAGATTCTTGGGCCTACGAGACGTTTGTTTGGCGGCCTCAGATTGGCTGTTAATGGTAGGTATGCAGCTGGATCACTGTTTCATTTTAACGTCTGTAGCTCAGAAAACTTGAAATATCTTTATATTTCTTCATTTATCTCACGTTTTACACAAGATAGGAAAGTTTTGGTCATACCATAGGATTCGGTATTAATTGTACAACTAAATCACGATTTCCTGAAACCAGTAAGATAAAACACAAAGGAATTACAACGAGTAAAAGTGAAGAGAGATGCATATCATTCATTATACCTATTTTTACATATCGTCGGATTTTACATCATTCATGCGTTCAAGATAAAATAAAATTTGTGTTTTCATACAACAAATTCATCCTGAATACCCTGGTGCTTTCAGATTTTAGATGCGTGTGATATGTGAAGAGAAAATTAAGAATGTCTTATTATGTTGCATCCGTTCTTGACTCAGTTTGGCAGTAGTACCCGAGAGATGGTGATCTGCAAAGCTGAGGCGCCGTTGACAGTTGCCAATTAGCAATATGAGAAGTTAACAGTTTCGACAATATTTACCGATTGTTATGTCATTACATTTTCTGTAAATAAAGCATAGAATTCCCATTATGAATATCAAACCTTTTCATTCCAATATCATATAATTATGTCCTGTGTCTGAAACAAATCTGATAAAAAAAATTAATAATCATATGGATGCATCTGGATGTGTTGGCTTCAATTTAGGCTTGGTAAGAAATTTGCATACTGTAGGCTACATGATAAATAACAGGCCTGCACAATTATCAAATATAACATGTATATAGAGGAATAAAAAATAAGAGCAGCTCAATCAAATTCTGAAAAAGACAGAATTTTATATTTGTTACATCGCCAATAGATTTTATGGTAAGAAATAAAGATGTACTTTCGTTCATTGAATGAACATATAAAACCATCAGCTTTTTGTGTTATTGACCAGAGAAATGAGCGGCCATAATAATGAACTCATAATTATTTAGCCTGTTATTTATCATGTAGACTACAGTATGGAAATTTCTCACCTAGACTAAATTGAAGCCAAATCATCCAGATGCATCCATCTGATTATTAATTTTTTCTTATCAGATATGTCCAGACATACGGACATATATGATATTGGAATGAAAAAGTTTGACAGTCATAATGGGAATTCTATGCATTTATGTACAGAAAATGTAATGTGTGAAATAATAATACAGGTAAATATTGCCGAAAACTGCAAACTTCTCATATCGCTAATTGGCAACTGTCAACGACGCCAAAGCTCTCGTTGTTTGCAGATCACCGTCTCTCAGCACTACTGCCAAACTGAGTCAAGTATGGATGCAACATAATAAGACATATTCTTCACTTTCTCTTCACATATCACATACATCTAAAATCTGAAAGCACCAGCGTATTCAGGGTGAATTTATTGTATGAAAACACTAGTTTTATTTCATCTCGATCGCTGAGTGATGCAAAATCTGACGATATGTAAAAACAGGTATAAAGAATGAAATGCTTCTCTCTTCACTTTTACTTGTTGTAATTCCTTTGTGTTTTATCTTACTGGTTTCAGGAAATCACGATTTAGTTGTACAATTAATACCGGTAATCCAATGGTATGATCAGAACTTCAATATCTTGTGTAAAACATGAGATAAATGAAGAAATATAAGGATATTACAAGTTTTCTGAGCTACAGACATTAAAATGAAAACTGTGAGCGAGCTGCATATCTCCGGTACCAGCCAATCAGATGCTGCCAAACAAACGCCTCGAGGCCCAAGAATCTACCTTAAGTGAATCGGCTATAAAACACGGACCAGTACTGAAGTCCATCAGGTTCTTAAAAAAAAAAAAAAAAATAATAAAAACTAGGACTGGAATGACTTGACAGAAGCTGCGACAAACAAAGGAGGAAGGAACAAAACCAAAAAAAGTTTCCTTAATACTAGTTTATTATGTATAATATATTACAATATGTACAACTGAGTCAAGGTTTGCCAAAAATAAATAAATCATAATCAGATCACATAACAGGAGTCGGTAAATGAAATCCAAAATCAAAACAGATGTAGCAAAACCAAGTTACTTTACAATAAAACATGGGAAAATTTCACTGACAACATGAACGATAAACAGTTAAACAAGTCAACAAACACATAGCTACCTCAAAAAGCATAAACCACAACACAAGCTGCATAATCCAAAACAATGAACATAATATAAAACAAACAGCACACACCACAGTGATAAATCAATAAGCAGCATAAGTATCAAAATAACGCAACATCAATAATTATACATAATCACAAAACAGACAGCAGAAATAATAATAACTATACCCCAGCGGTAATACAAATTCTTTAGGCAGTGCTACACACCAGTAAAATCACACAATCTCCACAAAGACGTCCAAGACAGACTTAGCTGTCCAGGAGGATGTACACCATCAGAAATTGTCACCGTCGAGTCATCGAAATAGCTCATGACTGTTAACAGGAACACATCCCAAAACACAAACGACTATAGCTAAAATGAAGAGACAACAGGTTTGCTGTCTCACTGGAAAAACTGCTCTGCAGATGACTACATCCTCTAATTGCTGAAGACAATAGGTAACCAATACCTGCTGTTCAAATCAAGAAACCATGCTGCTTTGCTGTCAAGAACCTGACTTGCTGCTATCCCAAACTGACTGTCGCTGTCACTGACACCATGACAGATGTAAACTCTATACAGTATAAAAAAAACAAGCACCACTGGGTAAGGAGCACACTCCCACAACAAGGAAACAAGAGCAAGTGATTGTCCCAAAACAAACAACCGTTAAGTCATACACTAGAGAGAGAAAATGAAGGGGTTGCAATTTTTTTGTTTTGTATTTATGCAGTATATTTCTGTTACAATTTTTGGTAAAAGGTAGATAATTGCCTTTTGCATAAAGCTTTCAGTTTAAAGCGTACTGAGTGTTTATGGTTTTGTGGTATTGACAAGGTCAGGTGAGGAAGGCTTCATAGTTGCCCTTGAACGCCCCTAGAATTTTTTGCTTGCCATTTTCTGAAGTTTTCCATTATCTGGCAGACCCTTGGCTCTTTAATCCAGATAATTGAAGGATTACTGTAATTATACTGTAAATGGCGAAGAGCTGAAATTAAATATAATTATTGTTATTAACCAAACAAAAACTTCTTTCAGTTTTCTTCTGAAGATGGAAAGAGAAACCCACAAGATTCCTGTGTATAACTTGTTTACTTGTAAATATTTACATATTACTTGAATCTCGAGTACTTTCAGGTCTCTAACTGTGACCCTTTTCAAGGGTCACAGGGATAAAAGAAACTCTCTCTCTCCGACAGTACGTAATCAAGAGAAGCTAAAAACAACCTTTTTGGATCTAAAAAGCTGGGAACAGTACTGTCGGAGAGAGAAAGTTTCCTTTACCCGGGAGGTTTAGACTTTTGTTTACCTAATTTTAAACCTTCTTACCAAGATTCTTTTACCTTTTTGTGGTTTTTGTTGAACTTTGCTCCAATTTTCACCCCCTGCAATGGCTTCCAAGCGTGCTGCTTCTTCCAAGGCTGGTACTGAGCCTAAACGCCATTGAAGAATGATGACGATCGCTGAAAAGGTGAAACTTCTCGATATGTTGAAGGAAGGGAGAAAGTTCGCGGCTGTAGCCCGCCATTTTGGCGTGAACGAATCCACCATTCGCTACATCTACAAGGACGAGGCGAAGATTAGGAAGACAGCTGCCAGCACCTTTAACAAGTTGGCGAAGGGAGTGGTTACGGCTCGTAAATAAATGATCGTCCGTACGGAAGCTGCTCTGGCCGTATGGATAGCCGACTGCCGAAAGAAGAACATAGCCTTGGATGCGAACATTATCCAAAACAAAGGCTAGGAGCCTGGAAGTAGACCTTGCCGCTTAAGGAACCAGAGGACGACAGTGGCGACGGCGAAGAAGCAGAAGATGAAGAAGACTTAGAAGATCCGCAACCAGGGACGTCCAGTCGTTCATCACGTAAGAAACTGCAAGATTCTGCTAGCAAAGGGTGGTTTGCAAAGTTTCAGAAACGCTTACGCCTCAAAAGTGCTTCCCTTGCATGACAAGGCTGCTCGCTGACACGGGTCGCTGCTGAAACATAATGGCCAATGAAACCTTCAAGAAGGTTATCTCTGAAGGTGATATCAGCCCAAACATGTTTTACTATGGACGAGACGGGCTTGTTTTGGAAAAGAATGCCCTCGCAAACTTTCCTGTTCAAAGAGGAAGCAAAAGCCTCTGGCTTTAAAGCATACAAGGATCGTGTGCGGGATTTTTATTAAAGCCGGGACTTATTTACAAGTCTAGAAACCCAAGGGCTTTCAAAAACAAAAACAATCTACTACCCGGACATTGGGATGCATGCAGCATCCAAAGGCTCGATAACGAAGATGTTGACTCTCCGACTGGTTCCACCAGTGTTTTATCCCCGCAAGTGAAGGTGCATCCAGCGAAAAGGGCGCGGCTATCCTTCATTAAGTGGATAATGCTGGTGGCCATGCTACTGATCTGTCGTATGCGGGGCTCAGGTTGAGTTCCCGCCGCCAACACGACGCCACTTATTCAGCCAATGGACCGGGAGTTATCAGATTCAAGGCCTTATAATACACGAGGGAATGCCCCATGAACGTGGTTGTTTCTGTGGATGCCGCCAAGAAGACGCATTTATTTCAACTTGAAGGCGACAGCAGCAGTACACAATTGCTAGGTGCCTCCAAAATATCCACAAGGCATTGGAAGAAAATGAAGCTCGCCACCATTAACGCCAGCTGGAAAGAAGTTGTGGCCTGAGGTTGTTTATGACGCACAAAGGATTTACGCTGTCAAACCAACGCACAGAAAGTTGTGCAGTTGGCTGCGATCCTGAGGTGAGGGCTTTGCAGATTTGACCACGGGCGACGCGATAAACTTCTAGACTGCTACCCCAGCCGCTTAACCGACGCATGACCTCAAGAGTTGGACGGTTGGCGAGCTTAAGAAGAAGAAGAAGCAGCGCAGCAAAGAAACAGAAGTTGTTCCCAAACTGGCTTGACTTTGAGGTCGGCTCGCCGGGCTCTGCAACCCATGGCGAACTGCAAGAGCGGTCGCAGGAATGGGACGACGTATATGGTTCGATCGGGTTCACCCTGCAACGCGGGTCGGCGACGCCATGGCCCTACAAAATGCTCTTCGACCGAAATACAGCGGCAGAAGCAACCACAGTGTTTTTGCAGCCTCGCGAAAAAGACCCAGTTCGCAAGGCACATGGTTACGCCTGAAACTGCGAAGAAGGCAGAGGTGCCTCTAGAAATGGCACCACTGTCTGAAGAGACGTAAAATACAATCATTGACTGCGCAGGAAAAGTCATCATCACCTTCATCGTCATAATTTAATACTGTGCAGCAACCATCAACATCTTCTTCACCAAGTTTTACTTCAATCCTTTTGTGGGTGAGCACAGTACAATCTTTGGCTTTTTTTCTAATCTTAAGTGTTACTGTACTGTATTGCATGTAATACAGTACAGGAACATGATACTATATTGTATTACTATATATATTATTACTGTATGTATACTGAATTTTTTACAATTTAAAGCTTGCCGATCACGTCATATACTATAGCTACTTTACCGCAGTAATTTAGCCCGGTTATATGGTACTGTAAACTCATACGAAATTCATGTTGCTTTTAACAGTTGTCCCTGTTATTACAGAGTACAGGAGGCTTTAAAAAGTCCAAATACACATTAAATAATTAAATAAATATGCTGTCCGATATTTCACTCGGAATTTCAGTTATCGCGGCCGGTCTTGGAACCTATCTCCCGCGATAAACGAGGGGTCACTGTAGATTGTTCAAAGCTTTCTAATCTGGGA
Source organism: Macrobrachium rosenbergii (assembly GCF_040412425.1). Classification (NCBI taxonomy): domain Eukaryota; kingdom Metazoa; phylum Arthropoda; class Malacostraca; order Decapoda; family Palaemonidae; genus Macrobrachium; species Macrobrachium rosenbergii. The sequence goes on along the minus strand of NC_089781.1, from coordinate 55,315,091 downwards.
CAATGAAGGAAAAAGGTATAACGTCCGCCATTTGTTCCAGTCTTGCAGGAATGCATCTCTTGCTGTTGCTTGAGAGTCCAGGTTCAGAGACACACACACTGGAAGTGTCGATGGTTCTCGCATGTGGCAAACCGGTCCACTTCCGGATTGTGGAAGAACGTTAGCATTTACTGACTCTGAGAGAAACTCAGCATGAGCCTAACCTCTTTATAGAAGACATTGCAATCATATTATCTTGGAGCAACAAACCCTTTTAGAGATTTCATTTTCTGAGACTGAAAGACAGCCTGTAGCCCCAGGAAGCTGGTATGACATTCCCTCTAACTGACAATCCTCCCAGTGGCCTCCCCAACCTGTCAAGGAGGCGTCCGTGTGTATTGTCACTCATACGAACAGTGGCGTCAGATCAGCTGCCAGAGACCCCTTCCAGGTCCACGGACAGTGTCTCTTCCCAGTCTCCGATGAGGGCGATCACAAAGCCCTTTTAAATCCTACAGTCACAATCTCAGGATTAGATCCATCATGGACCTGCACAGGCCCAGACTTCATTTCAGTTGTCGTCTGGGAAAGCTGGGCTGTGCAGAGAATCTATTAAGTCCTTCCTTATTCTGGTCTGAGTGCTTTGGGAAGAGACCACAGCTGGCTGCAAAGAGTATCCTAAATATCCCAGCTCAGGCAGTCTGCTGGATGGAAGGTGAGACTTGTTCCTATTAAGAACCTTTTGACTGAGTCTTGTCAACTACCACCTCAGGTTACTTCAGAATTCGCTCCTGGTGTGTCTCCCCAGATTAGCCAATCATCTGAGTAGGCCACTGTAGGGGTTTCTGTTGACACAATTGGGGCAGTATGATGTGAATAGTTCTTGGAGGCTGTTAAATGAAACCACTTCTCTTAACCTAATTACAGTGGCCTGAAGACCTTCAAACGAACCTTATCCCCTCATTTACATTTGCCACAGTTTAGCAATTATCGTCTCTTAGTACTTAATCTAACATTTCCTACTCACTGTATACCCAACGTAGCCTGACTTAATACCAACACGACCCCCAAAAAGAACCTTTAAAACCTCGCGGACAAATCAGGAAATATAGTGTTATATTTTTCTTCCAAAGTTTTTCACTGTCACCATCAACTTCCTCAGTAACCTTTTCACTTTCTTCATTCGCCTCAAACTTCTCAGTCTTACTCTTTTCTCCTCTTGGGGGGTGATTCTCCTTCCTTTTTCCTTACAAACTGTTCTATACATGTACAGTACTTGAGGCTTCCAATGGAGGCAAGAGCCCACCAATTCAATCTTTTAAATAGTGCTGTAACTAAAGACTACAGTAATAGGTAAAAATACGTAAAACTATGTGAAAGTTTTACTTACTGTATTTAAGAATGCCAGTGCTATACACAATAGAAGTATTTTATTTAAAAAAACTATATGGCAACAACATTAGTTTTAGTAATGTAACTAGAGTAAAAGTGTTATTGTGCATTGATAAGTATACAGTAAACCCCCCGTATTTGCGTTCTCAAGATTTGCGGACTCACCCTTTCACGGGTTTTTCTGTGGAACCTATCTAAAAAAAATTTCGCGGAAAACTCGCGTATTCGTGGGTTTTTCTGTGGAACACATCTATAAAAATATTCGTGGGGAACCTGCCTATTCGTGGATGCAGATTTTTTGTCTTTCGTATAGCAGTATTTTGTATTTTCGTATTATTTATTGTATAATAACATTAAATAATAATGTAAATCAATAATAATACTACAGTACTGTACATATAATAGTAATAGAAATTAAATAATAATATTATGTAATACTACACTGGGTACCTTAATATTAATGAATAATAAAGTTAAAGCATATGGGTAGTAACTGGTGATGAATGTTGATTACAGTGTGCTGTAGATGATGATGATGATGAATTAGCTGTGCAGTACGATGAATGACGGAGGCGCTGTCATGTTAAGGTATTTGAACATGGCAACGAAGGTGGTACAGTAGGGCTGCATGAGTATTTTACCTTGTTCATGCTCAATACAGGCGACTGCAATTAATGTCATGCCATAATGGGCTGCTACTTCTCCGTGACTTTTACCCTCTCTTAGCAAAACAATCATGTCTACTTTCTTCTCATCAGTCATTAATTGTAGGCTATTGGCCAGAGGCCTTAGAAGAAGCAAGCATTCAGAGGACATCTTAATGCACGATTTCAAAAAATATTCTTAGGCCATAGTACTGTACATGCAAAACACGCAAACGCGAGATAGCATTGAAACGAGTTATATTGGGTCATTTGCCGATAATTTGCCGCTACGGTATACGCATGGTACTACTGTATTGCGCGTACATATATTAACACTGATATTCTGCGCATACAGTATGTACATTTTATTAAATGTTTTGTTGTAGGATGATTTTTAAATATTATATACAAAAAAGTGTTTTAGGATGATACATAGTACAGTACAGTACTACAGGTAGTACGTACAGTAGAGCATATCTAAAATATGTAAGACAACAGGAATAGCAGGGTACGTATGTTTACATCTGCTGTACGTAGCATTTTCATATATGTACTAAGTATATATTAATGACTACTGTAAATACATTTTGTAAGATGAAAAACGATTTACTAATTTTCAAATATTATAGTACTGTAATATATTAATGTAAACACAGCAAAATTTCAATAACATATATTTGTTTTTCTTGAAAGTGCTTCACCCAAGCCACCTCTCCGCAAATATAAAGAACTCGAGATGCTGGGACGCTGTGTACCCAGGACCAATGATACTCGACACACTATTGGCTGTCATCTGCAAAGCAGCCAATCCAGAAGCGCAATTCATTTTCCTTGGCTCTCATTGGCTGTTCACTTGGCGCTGATTGGCTGAACATTCACAACCAACTCATGACGTGTAATTCTGGGAGACCGCATCCACGGCATCCTTCTCAGTTCGTGCGTAGTTCACAGCATCTTACCGTGTGAAATCACATATCTTTGTGTTTGGTTTCTTAATCTTTGTGCATCAGCGGTATTTGGCCCTAAAATGCCTCTTAAAAAATGCTCTGCTCCTTCAAAGGCTTCTGGCAAAGAGTCTAAAAGAAAGAAGACTGTTATGAAACTCGAGAAGGTGAAACTTCTTGACATGTTAAAGGAGGGCAAAAGTTTTGCTGTGGTTGGCTGCCATTTTAATGTTAATGAGAGCACAGTGAGATATATCAAGAAGAAAGAGGCGGAGATACGCAAGTCTGTGAGTATGAGCTACTTTGGTAGTGCAAAGGCAGTTGTGACAGTGTGGGATAAAACAATCGTGAAGATGGAACCTGCTCTGGCATTCTGCATAAAGGACTGCCGGAAGAAGAATGTGCCCCTCGACTCAACATCATTCGTGAGAAAGCATCGACAACTCTACCAGCAGTTATTAACTGCTACGGAAGGCTGACGACGCGGTACAGGCAGAGGATGGCGTTGAAGAAGGTGAATTAGACTTCTTAGGCTTTGATGAACCAGCGTCTGCAGAAGCAGAAGAAGAAGAGGGAAGAGCCCCAAGCAGGACCATCATCAGCGCCTCAAGGTTTCCAGGCCAGCAAGGGGTGGTTCCACCAATTTCAAAAGTGGTTCCACCTAAAGTCTGTTACATTGCATGGGAATCAGCTTCTGCAGACATTGAAGCAGCCACGAAATATCCGGAGGCCTTCAAGAAAATCATCAAGAAGAAGGGCTACCATCCAGAACAGGTGTTCAATATGGGTGAGACTGGCCTGTTCTGGAAGAAGATGCCTTTCCGGACATACCTTATGAAGGGTGAAGCTAATGCCTCCGGATTCAAGGCCCAGAAGGATAGGGTTACCCTCATCATGTGTGGGAATGCAGCTGGTTTCATGCTTAAACCAGGCCTCATTTACAAGGCTGCAAACCCCAGAGCCCTTAAGAATAAGAACAAGGCATTGCTTCCTGTGGTCTGGATGCATAACCCTAAGGCCTGGATCACCAAAGTCCTCACAGAGTACTGGTTCCATCAGAGCTTCATCCCTCAAGTTAGGCAATACCTGAACGACTTGGGCATGAAGTTCAAGGTGTTGCTGATTATGAATAATGCTGGTGGCCACCCTCTTGATCTTTATTACAAGGGAGTCCAGCTTGAGTTCCTCCCTCCCAACACCACCTCTCTCCTCCAGCCTATGGACCAGGGTGTGATCCGTGCCTTCAAGGCACTCTTTACCGGGAACTCCCTCCAGCACCTTGTGAATGCAATGGACAATGACAGTGAATTTACGCTAAAAGAATATTGGCATAAATTCACGATTGCCACGTCTGACCATCATCAGCCGATCACTGAATGACATGAAGGAGACCCTGAACACATGCTGGAACAAGATAAGGCTGTCCAGTTGGTGAGGATTCTAGGTGGAGAAGGCTTCGAGGACATCACCAAGGATGAAATTGGCACCCTCATTAATGCTCACTCTGACCCCCCTGACGACCAGGATTTGGAAGACCTGACGAAGTCTGCCAGTGAGGAAGAAGATATGCCAGGCTCAGGGGAGGAGCAGGAAGAAGAGGTGGGCGGCCTGACTGGAGCGTTTGTCCCACATTAAGAGAATGATCAAGGATAAGCAGGAGTATGTTTCAACATGGGATCCTTATATGGAACGTTCCTTAAAGTTTTCAAACATCCTTGATTTAGCATTGGAGCCCTATAATCAAGCCCTTACCACCATGAAAAAGCAGCGACAGCAGCTGCCTATCACCATGTTTGTCAAACGGACGAAGAAGGCCCCTCCAAAGCCTCCCAAATCACCCGAAGTAGTGCCTCTTGAATCGCCTGAAGAAGTGCCTCAGGCACCACCCCAATCGCCTGAAGTAGTGCTTCCCAAATCAACTGAAGAAGTGCCTCCCGAAGTGCCTCCTGAAGGTGAAGAGGCACCCTCAGATGAGTTGTAACTCCTCTGCTTTGCTGTGCAGTCATATCTTCATTGTCATTCATCGCACTGCACAGCTGATTCATGATCATCATCTTTAATCAACATTCATCGCTGGTGAGTACCCGTATGATTTACGTATGTAGTAATCTTAATATATATGTAGTATTAAATTTTTTAAAAGGTGCATACGTTTTTATTTTTTGTCTCTCTCTCTTTTTGTGAACTGCGTATACGTAAATACCAATGGTTTCCCCCGAAAAGAAAATGGGACAGCTTGTAACTGTATGAAAGAAAATGTGTGTAGCTGAATACGTAGGGAGGACTGGATTATTTTCACCTACAGCTGTAAACCATACAGTACATAGGTATAAATGTAATGATAAAATGTTTAAGATGGCTTGGAAATTATATTAACAGTATCATTTCAAAGATTAATACAGTAATAAGGTAATAGTTTAATGTATATTTGATGTAGACTGGTATTTTTGGGCATACTTTGGTGTTTGACCTTTCATGGTAGACAGTTACAAATATACGTAGTATTAAATTTTTTAAAATGTGCATACTTTTTTTTTTTTTTGTCTCTCTTTTTGTGAATTACATATACGTAAATACCAATGGTTCTCCCCGAAAAGAAAATGGGACGGCTTGTAACTGTATGAAAGAAAATGTGCGTGGCTGAATACGTAGGGGGGACTGGATTATTTTCACCTACAGCTGTAAGCCATACAGTATGTACGTATAAATGTAACAAAATGTTTAAGATGGCTTGGAAATTATATTAATAGTATCATTTCAAAAGATTAATACAGTAATAAGGTAATAGTTTAACGTATATTTGATGTAGGCTGGTATTTTTAGGCATACTTTGGTGTTTGACCTTTCATGGTAGACAGGTATAAAGCGTTTTTAGAGGGGGTTGTAAGTATTCGCGGATTGTAGCTATTATTGGGGGTCTGGAACGCATCCCCACGAATACGGAGGGTTCACTGTATATAATAATAAAGTAAACATATTCTTTAAAGAAAGACTTTTTATGGTAACAAAAATGGGCTGAAAAGCTTCTATTGAATGTTTGTAGAAAGTTTGAGAAGCATCTGAAACTGGTTATTACAGTATTATGATAATTGGTAATAAAAATATTGTAATAAGAAGAAAATATTTATGCAAATTGTACATATGTATCTACTATATATACTACAGCAGCACATACTGTATTATATGTTATGCAGCATATCATTATGTAATGATTCATAAACATTCATAAAATTGATAAGAGGGAACTTATAAAGCATTGATTGTCACCAAGCTAGTCTTAATTTCTTTGTCTAGTGCTTGCAATGTACATGTATAATAGATATTGGAATTGTACCATGAATTAATAAATAATAAGAGAAATATCTCAGTCAATACATGATTAACAGTAGATATATAAATAGTAATACAAATAAGAGAAAATCAGTATATTCATATTAAAAAAATTTAGTCAGCTGAACTACTGCAGGTGTTGTGAGTAGCTCCAAAATATAAATAAAAATGTGAGGACTTTGTTGCAGTTGGTAGGTACCTTGACTGGGCCAGGCTTCTGCTCTTGTCTGCTCAATCATTTTAGAAAACAACAAATACCACCCTCCCACCCTAATTACCACTTGGTCCAAGACAAAAGGAAATGTAACTTTGCAATATGAGAAAAAGCAGTGTGTTCACTATTGTGTGGGCAGCAACTTGAATTTGATGTTTATGCTATTTTGCATTAGGATGGCGATGAAACGCAGTGTTTTTTGTTTTAACATGACAGCATAATATGTTTGATTAACATGATTAAAAGTAAAATAAGAATTTCATATACACTGGAGACCTGTTGATGAAAAATATGGTGGGGAACCAGCTGTTTTTCAGTACATAGTTTGTATAACAAATATTAACTGATGACTAGTAAACATGTTGTCTTCCATTAGAAATGTTTTCAAGCATCACTTAAATACTTTCAATTCATGGTATAATTGTCCAAGTATCTGATTATTAGCAAACCCCTCTGATGCGCTGTTGGCCTGGGTTGCAGTCTAAACTTGGAGGTTGTAACTTGCAAGGATCATTTCATTACATACATTTGTGCTCTGATTTTTGAAGGTATAGATCTGAGTAATACAGTGAATATACTTAACTTAAATACTCGGTTCATGAAGTAATTATCTGACGTGATCATTTCCTTCTTAACTTGCTACTAAGAATTGGATTCGGGAAACTTGCTTACTCTTCCTATAGACATTCACTAGTTTAAGTGATGCACTGTATTGTTTTCTGTATCTGTGCTTTATACACAGTAGGGTCTTGGTTTATGCCACCCTCGAACTACATCATTTCGTGGTTGACTCACAATCTTTGATAAATTTATTAAAAAATTCTTGTTCCGTCATTTGGACGTAAATTCAGACTTAGCGCGGAACTATTTTGCCTGTGGAATGGACGAACAGCATTATCTCGCGGCGGAATACAGGGAAGACGGTGTCGGTCACTTGCTCGCTGTATGCCATCTTGAATTGTGTTTCATTCGCGCTCTCATATTTGTGCTGCTTTTTTGGGGAACTTTATTGGTTGCATTATGGCTCCCAAGCGTAAGGTAGACTCTTCTGGTGGCAGTGCTACGAAGAAAAGCCATCTCCATGGAAGTGAAAATTGGCATAATAAAACAATCTGAAAAGGGTGAAACACTGTCTAACATCGGCCGTGCGCTGGGGTTCAGTCATACAACTGTGTCGACCATCATCAAAGATGGAAAGTGCTTAATACTTGAACTTATGAAAGGATCTGCTTCTATAAAATCAACTGTGATTATGAAGCAGCATATTGGCTGGAAGAGCAACATCAATGGTGTATCCCAGTTAGCCTAATGTTGATTCAGGAGAAGGCTAAAAGTTTGTTTGAAACCTTGAAAAGAGAAAAGGGGAAGGAGTGAAAGTGGAGTTTGGGGCTAGCAAAGGTTGGTTCATGCGGTTTAAGGCCTATGCAGATTTGCAAAACCTCAAGGTGCAAGGGAAAGCTGCTAGTGGTGATGAGAAAGCAGCAAGTGAATCCTAGTGTGTTGGCTGAGGTAATTAGGGAGGTGGGTTATTATGCTGAACAGGTGTTTAATGTAGATGACAGGTTTGTTCTGGAAACGGATGCCTACCCAAACATACATTGCCAAGGGGAGAAGACAACACCAGGCCACAAAGTCAGCAGGAAGAGACTGACTTTGCTTCTTGGGGATAATTCTGCTGGTGGTTTCAAGCTGAAGCCTATGTTGGTGTATCTGGCAGAGAATCCAAGGGCACTGAACGATGTTTGGAAGGGTCAGCTACCTGTCATCTGGAAATCCAAGAAGAAAGCATGGGTGACACTTCAGATATTTGAGGACTGGTTCACCAACTATTTTGTGCCAGAAGTGAAGGAGTACTATGCTAAAAGGGGCTGCCCTTTAAGGTGTTGCTAGTTTTGGACAATGTCCCTGGTCACCCTGCCCATTTGGATGATTTTCATCCTAATGTCAAGTAGGTTTTCCTTCCATGTAATATCACTTCCCTTTTACAGCCTGTGGACCAAGGTGTCATTTCCTCTTTCAAGGCCTACTACCTCAGGACATTTGCCATGGCTTTCAGGGCAACTGAGAAGGATGAGAACTTTACTGTATAGGACTTTCAGAAATTTTACAACATTCCTGCTGCTATAAGAAACTTTTTATGATTTTTGGGATGAAGTTAAGGAGACAAACTTAATGGTGTGTGGAAAAAATTGTCTCCCCAATTTGTGTATGATTTCTATGGTTTTGAGGAGTCAGTTGAAACTGTCACCAAGAATGTTGTTGAACTGGGCAAGCAGCTTGACTTGGAGGTGGAGGCTGATTGTCACAGAGCTTCTGGCATCTCATGGAGAAGAATTATCTGCTGAGGACCTTATTCAACTAGAAAAGCAATTGGTTGAAGAAGATGAAGGCACCAACCGCAGGGCCCAAGAGATTTACACCAAGGAGTTAGCAGATGGTTTTTTCCTGATAGAGGAGAGATTGGCAAAGTTTGAGGCTCAGGACCACAACACTACCAGTTACATTAAGGTTGCCAGAGGGGTCATGGATTCCCTGCTGTGTTACTTGGTGATTTGGGAGGAGAAGAGGAAGGTATCCTTCCAGCCTAGCCTGGAACACTTTTTTTTTTAAGAAGGTAGAGAGGCCTGCAAAAGATCCAGTACCCTCTACCTCACATGTCTCTCCAGACTCAGCTGCCCCAGTGGTATCTCCAGCATCTTCTGCAGGGGTTGCAGGACTAGGCTCATGCCCCAGTACCTCCAGCACCTTCTGCAGGCTCTGCAGAACTAGACCTGACCTGCCCCAGTATCTCCAGCACCTTCCGCAGGTTCTGCATCTCCAGACTCACCTGCCCCAGTATCTCCAGCACCTTCCTCCACCCAGTAGCCTAGTCAAGCCTGTCTCACCCCCTCTTTGCAATGCCTAGTATGCCAGCCAACCACAGGAGCAAAGGTAAGCAATTGTTTCTTTTTATTTACTGTACAGTAAATGTAAGGGTAATATTTACCCTTTTACTGTATGTATGTGCTCAGGAATTTTGTCTTTTATTTATTTTTTTGTATTTTTACTGATTCACATGATTACGTCTGCATAAATCCCGACTTACGGACAAAATCAGACTTACGTCCTTGCCATAGGAACAGATGTCGGACCCAGATCGAGACCTAAGTTAAGTATATCTTAGTTTAACCAGACCACTGAGCTGGTTAACAGCTCTCCTAGGCTGGCCCGAAGGATTAGACTTATTTTTACGTGGCTAGAACCTACTGGTTACCTAGCAACGGGACCTACAACTTATTGTGGAATCCGAACCACATTATGTCAGAAATGAATTTCTATCACCAGAAATAAATTCCTCTAATTCTTCTTTGGCGGCTCGAAGAGTCGAACGCTGGGCCAACAGCGTGCCAGTTGAAAGCTCTACCACTCCTCCAAAGAGGAACTACAGATCGAGACCCTACTGTATACAGTCAACCCCTGGTATTTGTGGGGGATAGAGACCACAAACATCCGTGAATTGCTAAAATCCAGGAATTTTTGACATCCCCCTGTAAAAATGCTTATAACTGGCTATTTAAATAGTTCAAAAACCAGACCCCCCCCTCTAAAAATGTTTAGAACTGCTTATTTTAATAGTTCAGACACCACATGTATTCCTTAAAACTATCATCCTACACAGATTATACCTTAAACTATCATCTAAAACACTTAAATATCATTTCAGAGTCATCGTAAAACATTACCCTTAAAAATATATGGTTTACAGCTAAGTGGGAAAACTGTTCGAGTTACCCCTATTTTCAAGTACAAATATTTTCTCTCATGCAGTATTGAAGCAGTCCCGTTTTCTTTGTTTACAGTACATGAGGAGACCCTACAAAGTTAATTACTTACTGTATATAGTACCTTAATATTTAATATGCATTGATAAAAAGAATACATTTTATTGATAGTTTGCTGTATTTACATTAATATTGTTTGAAAATTAGTAAATAATTTTTTTTTCTCGATGAAAAAATCTGCGAATTATCGAATTTTTTGCGAATAATTTGGTGATAAGTTCCACAGAAAAATCTGCCAATAGGTGAAGCTGCGAATCCTGAACTGCAAATGGGTAGGGGTCGATTGTACTGTACTGTACATGATATAGAGGATAGCATAAATAATTTGATTGTTACAGTACTTTGAATGGTAGTGACGTGATATAAATCCTCTATTTGACATCACTAGTGTAACTCATTCTTTCTGCAATAGTATAGCTATTATCCATTGAAAGTTTGTAGACCAAAATTTTTTTCATTTTTTTCAATTTTCTATCATCAATTTGGACTGCAGTTTATTACCCAGAATAAGTATGTTCACTGTGAACTTATGATTTTTGTTGTACACAATTTTTTTTCTTTTATCGTCATCTTTATGCATTTACAGTTTTTACATATACCTTAGTCATTAAGATTATTTTTTCATTACAGTTCAGCCTGATTTTTATTTTTTTATTGTGATTTACTGTTTACTTTTTTCCATGGGGTGAGCTGTGCCGTAGTTTCATCCATTGGCATGATTGTGTTCATACATGTGTATGCTTTGTTGTTTGAATGTAATTTGTTTTTGTGTATGTTTGTGGTAAGTGCTGAAGAAATGGGATTTGCTTGTGCGTGTGCTTTCAGTAATCTCTCAATTGTCTGGATCACCATTATCTGAAGCTCTAATGTTATCTGACACAACTGGACCAGGGATCAAGGCTCCAAAGATATATGATATATATAAATTTTTAAAAATTTGAAAAAAACACCCTCTAATGGTTGGATGGTTTGGTTCTATCGGGGGAGGAGGGGCAGTAAGGCTGTATAAAGGAACACTCAGAGAAGGGGGTTTGTTTTGGGATGTGGATGGAGCTGGGAGCAGTTTCTATGGCTGGGAGGATGGGATGCAGTGTTGGATGGGTGAGGAGGGATAGGTAGACCTAGGTAGACCTGACTTGATAGATTTTATGATTTTATGTTTGATACAGTAATTCACATTTTATTAAAGGATATATACAGAGAGAGAGAGAGAGAGAGAACAATAACTGAGTATGTTTACATCAAAGTCTAAGTACAGTAGCACACATTCCTTTTTTTTATTTATGTTTATGTTACAGTATTCTCATTTATATATTTACTGTGTTTTCTAATTTTTTTTTTATTCTTTCAAGCCAAGATAAAACGAATTGTGTGCATAGAGTAAAAGAGAGAGAGAGAGAGAGAGAGAGAGAGAGAGAGAGAGAGAGAGAGAGAGAGAGAGAGAGAGAGAACAATAACTGAGGGATGTTTACATGGAAGCCTAAGTACAGTAACACACACACACACACTCCTTCACTTTTTTCATGCTACAGCATGTTTAGTTTTGTCTTGCCTACGGTGATTAAGAGATGAAGTGATAAAATATTCTCTCGTAAGGAGAGAGAGAGAAACAACTGAGGTATGTTTACATCGGTAAACCAATGAATCAGGACAACTGTTTTGCGACTTAGAGGGATTGTATTTTAAAATAAGTATAGTATGCTAGCCCTTAAACGCCGACTGGACGTATCGTACGTCGACTAAAATTGTCTGTTGGGTGCCGAGTGGACGTACGGTACGTTGACTACAAAATGTTTTTTTTAAATATTCGTGGAAAAATAATTATAGGCCTAGTTTGCGAAAAGGTTTTAAATCACGTGCCTTGAGGGATGCTGGGAGTTCACGGATCACGCTGTTTTGTTTACAAGCGTCACCTAGCCGCGCATTCGCCAATTTCTTCCTTCTCGCACTACAAAGCATCAGCGGCGTATCGTCGAGAGCAATTTCTTGACGCATTCGTGTTTGCAGAACTTTGCAGTGTTAGCGTATTTGTGATGCAACAGGACGTTTGCAGAGATTTCCCAACGTCGTTAGGACCGTGAAAGACACGTGTGCCGGTCGGTAGTGAGTGTGTGAGGCGAGTTTTAGATTGGGATGCTGGAGAGGACCAAGCACCCAAGGTGACCCAGCTTTTCAGTGCCATGTTGTGCGTGGCCAAACGGGACCAAGGACCACATCCCGTGCCTTTTACGACCCCTAGGAAGCATCGGGGTGTCCTGAGGGTCATCCGTAAGCATTTGGGAGGCCTCCAACAAAAGGACATTGATGAGTACTTGTTGGAGCTCGATCGAGAGCAGGTGGAAAGTCCTCATTTTGATGGTAGTTGGTCATCTAGTGACGAGGACATCACGCCCGATGTCAGTGATGACGAGTATTTGCCCCCAATGTCCGTACGGGAGCCACAGCAGGAAAGTGAACTGGAGTTTAGTGGTTTCAGTGCATATGAGGGAGAGTCTGAGGATTGTGGCTGGTGGGGACGAGGCAGAAAGTGATGGTGAAAGTGAGGGAGATGGGCCAGTGGGGAGGGTGGGAGTGCGAAGTCGTGCCCGCGCAAGTGCGCGTGCGCGCGCACAGGCCCATAGAAGGTCGCAACGTCGCGGCAGCTTGGGTGAAGGCCGTGCGTCCGAAAGTGATGAGGGGTGGTTGGAGGACCCCACCCTACCTAACATGCACCCATTCACGGCAGCACCTGGACTGACCGTCCCTGTGCCTCTCACTGCACTGGGGTTCATTCAGCTCTTCCTGACGCGGGAATTGCTGGAATACCTCACTGCAGAGACGGCGGGATTACGCTCAGTAATGCCGTGAGGAACTGCAGACGAGCACGTTGTCGTGTCGCTGGCGGGGCTGCAACCTCACGGACATGGTGCATTTTTGGGTCTCCACATTTTTGGAATGATGCCTGCTGCCAACGTCAGGCAATATTGGAGGCAGAATTTTTTTAGAACGCGCCAGTGTGCCCGGCATTATGCCTCGTGATAGTTTCCTGGCATTGGACAGGTATTTCAACGCCTTCAACTGAAGGACCATACCCGGAATAACCCCACCACCTCATCTTAGTCCGCCCAGTGTTGGACCACATTCGTGAACGGTGCCAGTTTCTCGTGGTTCCTTCCAAGAACCTTTCTTTGGATGAGGGGATGATGCCATTCAAAGGGCGTCTAAGTATAAAAGTGTACAACCCCAAGAAGCCAAAGAAATATGGTGTGAAGTTATTTTTATTACAGAATCCAACACTGGATAAGTCGTGGACTTCTCAGTGTATTCTGGGGTCTTCTCACGCTGCATGACACTGTCTTCGGTCTTGTGGATCGTTTCCGTAACCAAGGATACCACCTGTTTATGGATAATTATTATAACTCGGTATCCCTGTCCCAGGAATTGTATGAAGCAGGTGTGCATGTCAGTGGTACCCTTCAGTTGGTGCGTGGGGCCCCGAATGTCCTCAAGAGGTTCGGTAGCCAGCTGCAACATCTGGCAAGAGGAGGGACAGAGTGGCGGCGGAAGGGAGATGTCTTCGTCATCTGTTGGAAGGGGGTCTGACTCGTGCCCATGATTACGAGGAGTCATGAGCCCATCCAAGAAGAGTTCGTTCAGTGGAAGAAGACACGTCGGCAGGGCCGAGTTACGTATGAGGAGTTTCGTGTCCAACGGCCTATTGTCATCGGGCACACAATAGGCACATGGGAGGAATTGATCTCTTTGATCAACTCATCCAGTATTATCCCTTCGCCAGGAGAACCAGGAGGTGGACACAGAAGCTCCTCAAATACCTGCTTCAGTTGGCCCTCCAGAATGCCTACATCCTCTACTGTGGGTACAATTCGGACACCTGGAGGTTGTCCCACATCCAGTTTCTCGAGGTGGCTGGGAATGCCCTCATAAGTACCACTCTGCGGTCATGTATTGGAGTGTGCCTACCCGAGGGACACTGGAGGGTGCAGCGGACCGCCGAAGGGCGGCCCATCTACAGTAAGGGCACACGTCTCCCTCCTCCACCTGTGCCTCGTCATGTCGAGAGGACTAAAATGCAAGACTCTCCAATGGAGGAGGGAGAAAACAAGAACAGAACGAAGAGTCAGGATTACAAGTGAGTATTCTGCATTGATTTTATATTTAATTTTATATTTATCACAAGTTTTTATATATCTTTATTTATTGGTGTTTTTTATATTTCGTTTTATGAAAAAAAAAGTTTTTCACCTGCATTCGTTTTAGTTATGTATTCGTACCAAAATAAAAAATATATATATGTGTATGTTTGAATGTATATAAATATATATATATATATATATATATATATATATATATATATATATATATATATATATATATATATATATATATATATTATATATATATATATATATATATATATATATATATATATATATATATATATATATATATATATATATATATATATATATATATATATATATATATATATATATATATAATATATATATATATATATATATATATATATATATATATATATACATATATATATATATAATATATATATATATATATATATATATATATATATATATATATATATATATATATATATATATATATAATATATATATATATATATATAATATATATATATATATATATATATATATATATAATATATATATATATATATAATATATATATATAATATATATATATAATATATATATATATATATATATATATATATATATATATATATATATATATATATATATATATATATATATATATAATATATATATAATATATATATATATATATATATATATATATATTATATATATATATATATATATATATTATATATATATATATATATATATATATATATATATATATATATATATATATATATATATATATATATATATACATATATATATATAAGGGTCTTTTTTGTAAGCAAAAGATCTAACATTCTAGTGATATTCAATCATTTACCTTCATTTTGCAACAAACGGAAAGTCTCTAGCACAATTTTTCGATTTATGGTGAATATTTGAAAAAACTTTTCCTTCCCTCCACGCAACAGTAACTCTGCTGAAAATCTCAGCATTTCTTGAGTCACTTTGTCGTAATTTTCGCACCGTTTTATATTAGGCGTTACATAAAGTGTTATACAAGCAAATGTGCACAATTTCATGTAGAATACAACAAAAAATAACTCATGGTTGTACCTTTTATCAGTTTTGAAATATTTTCATATAAATCACGATAAGTGACAAAATTTAAACCTACGGTCAACTTTAACTCGACTGAAATGGTAAAAATGCAATTGTAAGCTAAAACGCTTACATTCTTGTAACATTCAATCATTTTCCTCTATTTTGCAACAAACGGGAAGTCTCTAGCACAATATTTCGATTTATGGTGAATTTTTGAAAAACTTTTTCCTTCCCTCTGCGCACGGTAACTCTGCTGAAAATCTCGGCATTTCTTGAGTCACCTTGTCGTAATTTTCGCACCGTTTTATATTAGGCGTCACATAAAGTGTTACACATGAAAATGTGCGCAATTTCATGTAAATGCAACAAAAAATAACTCATGGTTGTAGCTTTTATCAGTTTGGAAATATTTTCATATAAATCACAATGAGTGACAAAATTTGAACCCTCAGTCAACTTTGACTCGACCGAAATGGTCGAAAAAACGCAATTGTAAGCCAAAACTTTTACATTCTAGTAACATTCAATCATTAACCTTCATTTTGCAACAAACAGGAAGTCTCTAGCATAATATTTCGATTTATGGTGAATTTTTGAAGAAAACTTTTTCCTTCCCTCCGCACGCAGTAACTCTGCTGAAAATCTCGGCATTTCTTGAGTCACCTTGTTGTAATTTTCGCACCGTTTTATATTAGGTGTTACATAAAGTGTTATACATGAAAATGTGGGCAATTTTATGTAGAATACAACAAAAAAATAACTCATGGTTGTGGCTTTTATCGGTTATGAAATATTTTCATATAAATCACAAGTGACAAAATTTCAACCTTTGGTCAACTTTGACTCGACCTAAATGGTCGAAAAATGCAATTGTAAGCTAAAACACTTACAGTCTAGTAATATTCAATCAATTACCTTCATTTTGCAACAAACGGGAAGTCTCTAGCACAATATTTCGATTTATGGTGAATTTTTGAAAAAAAAAATCTTTTACAACCGCTTTACAAATTCATGCATCATTTTGTGATAATATTTTCTGTGTTTGCTTTGATCGTTTTACAATTTGTTATATATCAAAATCATCACAATTTAGTGTACAATACAACGAAAAAAATAACTCGTTAGTTTTAACCATTTTGCTCACAGTGCGATTTGTATACAATTATATATGAAATTCTTTTTTCGCACTCATATATTCCAATATTTATATTTGATATGATAATTATATTTTTTTCTTTTATGATGGTTGCATACTAAACTTCAGGCAATGACAAAAAAAGGAGCCAAAAATGAACTCTTAATCTTAAAAACTAAGCTTGCTGTAATTTAAAAAAAAAAAAAAACTTTTTCCGCTTCAGAGCTCACTCCCGAACGCCACCGGCATACGGGAGATGCTTTTGTAAATAGAGGCTCGGCGTTTAAGGGCTAGTTTACCTTTATATAGTCATTTTACATTTATTTACAAATATAAAAATAAGAATTCCATTAATATATTTGTTTCTTTTAGCAACTAAAAAATGATTTTCCTACTTCTTTTGGTAGTAGGCTCAATCACTTGATTCTGAGAATGTAAACATTATAAATGATGGGACGATCTTTTTTTTATATATAGTATAATGATGAAGTATCATTATAATAATACAGTATATAGTAAATGGATTCTGTAAGTAAAATAAGTTTCATCACCATTACCCTTATCTTAAATACAGCTGTAATAGTTTATATGACTTGCAAATGGATACTATGAGTGTAACACCTATGCTAGCATAGGTCTATAGTTCACAGGTACACAGTTTTATCTCGTGTATGGTAATACAGTACAATATGGTAGCAACCCGATAAAAGAAGTTGCTGTATAAAAATACATAAAGGTTATAAAACCATGTTAGGTAGACTGTGGGTAAACACAGTTAGGCTACCTGCCTACTAAACTGTGTCATTTACTATTGCTGATTCACTTAAGGTAGATTCTTGGGCCTACGAGACGTTTGTTTGGCGGCCTCAGATTGGGTGTTAATGGTAGGTATGCAGCTGGATCACTGTTTCATTTTAACGTCTGTAGCTCAGAAAACTTGAAATATCTTTATATTTCTTCATTTATCTCACGTTTTACACAAGATAGGAAAGTTTTGGTCATACCATAGGATTTGGTATTAATTGTACAACTAAATCACGATTTCCTGAAACCAGTAAGATAAAACACAAAGGAATTACAACGAGTAAAAGTGAAGAGAGATGCATATCATTCATTATACCTGTTTTTACATATCGTCGGATTTTGCATCATTCATGCGTTCAAGATAAAATAAAATTTGTGTTTTCATACAACAAATTCATCCTGAATACCCTGGTGCTTTCAGATTTTAGATGCGTGTGATATGTGAAGAGAAAATTAAGAATGTCTTATTATGTTGCATCCGTTCTTGACTCAGTTTGGCAGTAGTACCGAGAGACGGTGATCTGCAAAGCTGAGGCGCCGTTGACAGTTGCCAATTAGCAATATGAGAAGCTAACAGTTTCGACAATATTTACCGTATTGTTATGTCATTACATTTTCTGTAAATAAAAGCATAGAATTCCCATTATGAATATCAAACCTTTTCATTCCAATATCATATAATTATGTCCTATGTCTGAACGTATCTGATAAAAAAAAATTAATAATCATATGGATGCATCTGGATGTGTTGGCTTCAATTTAGGCTTGGTAAGAAATTTGCATACTGTAGGCTACATGATAAATAACAGGCCTGCACAATTATCAAATATAACATGTATATAGAGGAATAAACATTCTGGTGTAAGAGCAGCTCAATCAAATTCTGAAAAAGACAGAATTTTATATTTGTTACATCGCCAATAGATTTTATGGTAAGAAATAAAAAGATGTACTTTCGTTCATTGAATGAACATATAAAAACCATCAGCTTTTCGTGTTATTGACCAGAGAAGCAAGCGGCCATAATAATGAACTCATAATTATTTAGCCTGTTATTTATCATGTAGCCTACAGTATGCAAATTTCTCATCTAGACTAAATTGAAACCAACACATCCAGATGCATCCATATGATTATTAATTTTTTCTTATCAGATATGTCCAGACATACGGACAAATATGATATTGGAGTGAAAAAGTTTGACAGTCATAATGTGAATTCTATGCATTTATGTACAGAAAATGTAATGTGTGAAATAATAATACGGTAAATATTGTCGAAACTGCAAACTTCTCATATCGCTAATTGGCAACTGTCAACGACGCCTCAAAGCTCTCGTTGTTTGCAGATCACCGTCTCTCGGCACTATTGCCAAACTGAGTCAAGTATGGATGCAACATAATACGACATATTCTTCACTTTCTCTTCACATATCACATACATCTAAAATCTGAAAGCACCAGCGTATTCAGGGTGAATTTATTGTATGAAAACACTAGTTTTATTTCATCTCGATCGCTTGAGTGATGCAAAATCCGACGATATGTAAAAACAGGTATAAAGAATGAAATGCTTCTCTCTTCACTTTTACTTGTCGTAATTCCTTTGTGTTTTATCTTACTGGTTTCAGGAAATCACGATTTAGTTGTACAATTAATACCGAATCCTATGGTATGATCAGAACTTCAATATCTTGTGTAAAACATGAGATAAATGAAGAAATATAAGGATATTACAAGTTTTCTGAGCTACAGACATTAAAATGAAACTGTGAGCGAGCTGCATATCTCCCGGTACCAGCCAATCAGATGCTGCCAAACAAACGTCTCGTAGGCCCAAGAATCTACCTTAAGTGAATCGGCTATAGTGTCACGGACCAGTACTCGGCCCATCAGGTTCTTACAAAAAAAAAAAAATAATAAAAAAACTAGGACTGGAATGACTTGACAGAAGCTGCGACAAACAAAGGAGGAAGGAACAAAACCAAAAAAAGTTTCCTTAATACTAGTTTATTATGTATAATATATTGCAATATGTACAACTGAGTCAAGGTTTGCCAAAAATAAATAAATCATAATCAGATCACATAACAGGAGTCGGTAAATGAAATCCAAAATCAAAACAGATGTAGCAAAACCAAGTTACTTTACAATAAAACATGGGAAAATTTCACTGACAACATGAACGATAAACAGTTAAACAAGTCAACAAACACATAGCTACCTCAAAAAAGCATAAACCACAACACAAGCTGCATAATCCAAAACAATGAACATAATATAAAACAAACAGCACACACCACAGTAATAAATCAATAAGCAGCATAAGTATCAAAATAACGCAACATCAATAATTATACATAATCACAAAACAGACAGCAGAAATAATAATAACTATACCCCAGCGGTAATACAAATTCTTTAGGCACTGCTACACACCAGTAAAATCACACAATCTCCACAGAGACGTCAAGACAGACTTCGCTGTCCAGGAGGTGTACACCATCAGACGATCACCGTCGAGTCATCGAAATAGCTCATGACTGTTAACAGGAACACATCCCAAAACACAAACGACTATAGCTAAGTTGAAGAGACAACAGGTTTGCTGTCTCACTGGAAAAACTGCTCTGCAGATGACTACATCCTCTAATTGCTGAAGACAATAGGTAACCAATACCTGCTGTTCAAATCAAGAAACCATGCTGCTTTGCTGTCAAGAACCTGACTTGCTGCTATCCCAAACTGACTGTCGCTGTCACTGACACCATGACAGATGTAAACTCTATACAGTATACAAAAAAAACAAGCACCACTGGGTAAGGAGCACACTCCCACAACAAGGAAACAATAGCAAGTGATTGTCCCAAAACAAACAACCGTTAAGTCATACACTAGAGAGAGAAAATGAAGGGGTTGCAATTTTTTTCAAAGTATTTATGCAGTATATTTCGTTACAATTTTTGGTAAAAGGTAGATAATTGCCTTTTGCATAAAGCTTTCAGTTTAAAGCGTACTGAGTGTTTATGGTTTTGTGGTATTGACAAGGTTAGGTGAGGAAGGCTTCATAGTTGCCCTTGAACACCCCTAGAATTTTTTGCTTGCCATTTTCTGAAGTTTTCCATTATCTGGCAGACCCTTGGCTCTTTTAATCCAGATAATTGAAGGATTACTGTAATTATACTGTAAATGGCGAAGAGCTGAAATTAAATATAATTATTGTTATTAACCAAACAAAAACTTCTTTCAGTTTTCTTCTGAAGATGGAAAGAGAAACCCACAAGATTCCTGTGTATAACTTGTTTACTTGTAAATATTTACATATTACTTGAATCTCGAGTACTTTCAGGTCCTAACTGTGACCCTTTTTCAAGGGTCACAGGGATAAAAGAAACTCCTCTCTCTCCGACAGTACGTAATCAAGAGAAGCTAAAAACGACCTTTTTTGGATCTAAAAAGCTGGGAACAGTACTGTCGGAGAGAGAGGAGTTTCCTTTACCCCTCGGTTTAGACTTTTGTTTACCTAATTTTAAACCTTCTTACTCAAGATTCTTTTTACCCTTTGAATTACTGTTTAATCGCCTTCGTAAGCTAGGCATTTTACCAAACGTGAAAAACTTTCAGGGCGAAATGCGTCAATTCACACAAAAATCTTTTTTGAATTTCAGGAGTGGTTGGTTGCCTTTCCTTAAGAAAGATGATTTTGACATTCTTAAACAGTTCTCTAAAAACAAACTTGGTCATCACTAAGCCTGATAAAGGCAAAGGTACTGTAATTCTCAATAAACAGGATTATGTTGCAAAAATGAATACTATCTTATCTGAGCAGTCAAAATTTGAATACATTGGTTCTCCTAACTTTCAACCAATCTTTCAAGTTGAAGACAGAAGTAATAGGTTTCTAAAATCACTTAAGGACTGAAATAACATCAGCGAACATACATATTCAGATCTGTTCACGTCTGGTTCTTATTATGGAGTTTTATATGGCTTATCTAAAGTGTACAAGGAAGGAGTTCCACTAAGGCCTATTTTGGCCTCTAATAATACTCCTAGTTATAAGTTAGCAAAGTTTTTGGTTCCACTATTACAACCATTTTCAGAAAATGAGCATACCCTGACTAACTCCACTGTTACTCAGGACCTCGATATGTATATGGTAAGTCTTGATGTTGTATCGCTTTTCACTAATGTACCATTGCAGGCAACGATACAAGTTATCTTAGATAAGATTTTCATAGAACCAGGTTTTATCTATCAAGGGCTTGATAGAGATTATTTTGAAAAACTTTTAAATTTGGCTGTGCTGGACACAGGCTTTTTATTCAATGGAAAGCATTATAAGCAGGTCAGTGGTGTTGCTATGGGATCTCCGTTAGGTCCAGTTCTGGCAAATGTTTTTATGTGTCATTTGGAGGAAATGCTTTTTAGTCACTGTTCATCCTCATTCCGCCCCTTATATTATAAACGGTATGTTGATGATACTTTGCTACTTTTTCAAAGTAAAAGTGCTGCTGAACAATTTTTAGAATTCGCTAACAATCTCCATCCTAGTATTACATTTACCATAGAACATGAAAACAATGAGTGCCTTCCTTTCCTTGATGTGTTAATTACCAGATCCAATCAGCACTTCTCTACCTCTGGCTTCCGGAAACAAACGTATACTGATCTTGGTTCAAATTTTTATAGTTCATGTTTTTACAATTTTAAGCTTAATAGTATTTTAATGTTACTGCAGAGAGTCTTTTCTCTCTTCAGACTGGCTCTTTTCATAATGAGGTTGAGTTCCTAAGAAAATACTTTCAGAATAACTGCTACCCCAAACTTTTATTTGAGAAATATCTCAAAAAATTCTTGAATAATAAATTTAAGCCAAAAATTCCTGTACCTACAGTACCTAAACTTGATTTTTATGTTTCTTTGCCTTTTACGAACGATGAAAATTTTTTAATTACGCTGAGGCAGATTTTAAAGAAATACTTTAACTGTCTCAGTCCCAAACCCATTCTAAGGAATCCAAGAACAATTGGCTCTCTTTTTAGATTTAAAGATACTGTTCCCAACCTTATGCGTTCTTTGGTGGTCTATAAGTATACTTGCCCGAGATGTAATCTCAGGACTTACGTCGGATCCACCAAAGAATGCTGAAAGTCTTGAAGTTGACTTTCATCGTGGCGTTAGCCATAGAACAGGGTGTACATTGAGTAAGAAGGCGTTTTCTAACATAAGGGAACATTCTAAACAATGCAAAGCTTTTATTTCCTATGACGATTTTGAAATCGTAGAGCAAGCTGCTGATATTCTCTCCATATCCTGGAGTCATTAACCATCAAACAACTGGTTCCATCTTTGAATAGTCAGTCTTCTTCTTCTGCCCGTCTGTTTATTGCTTAAGAGGTCTCCTCGTCCTTTTGGTGCCCTTCTTGGTCACTCAGTTTTCTTTTCTTGAGGCCTTAGGTTGGTTTTAACTTTTATGTTTCGGTTTTAATATCTATATTTTAATGTTAATAATTTTACTGAGTTCTATGTATTGATTCTAATTGTTGTTATTTTTGTATTTTAGCCCTAATGATGAAGCCATGCTTTGAAATGTTGGATGGAAATGAAGTTTAATATGCATTACCTCCTTTTCGTCGTCCTATTTGTTCTATGTATCCGTCTTGCTAGAAGTCAACACTTTATATATATATATATATATATATATATATATATATATATATATATATATATATATATATATATATATATATATATATATATATATATATATATATATATATATATATATATATATATATATATATATATATATATATATATATATATATATATATATATATATATATATATATATATATATATATATATATATATATATATATATATATATATATATATATATATATATTATATATATATAAATATATATATATATATATACATATATATACATATACAGTAGAACCCCAGTCCTCAATGCTAATTCATTCCAGAAGAAGCGTCGAGATTCAATTTAGTCGAATTCCGAGTTAACTTCTCCCATAAGAAATAACTGAAAATGGATTAATACATTCCTGACCACCAGTCATTACCCCAACCTTGTCTTTTTATACAAAACATTACACAAATTACAATTAAATAAGTTCAGAGTTGAATAACTTACCGTATCAGAATCACTTTTTACATTTTTAAATGCATCCTGTATAAAAAAAATTGGCCTTTCGACCAATGCGGCCAGATTACACGATGATAGACCGAGCGCCATAGGCTAGGCTAGGTAGCCTATAGGCACTACCAGAATGTACTGTAACGGGTACATACGAAAACTGTTGTTAATAATGATAACATTGAAAAACAAGCCTGATTATCACATTAAATTAATAATACAGTATTTATAAGCTGAATTACTGTATGTCTGTTATCATAAAATTAAGAAAAATTTCCTAAATTACATTGGAACTTGGCAGCTTGTGGCAGATGTAAGCAAACCACACCACCACCCTGGTGGTGAATTGCGGTACTAATTACATAAACATTCAGTATTTATGGTAAATTTCATACAGTCTGCTGGAATAGTGTACAAAATCACTGTAAAACATCTTTCAGTAAATATTATGATTCCCTAACATATTGGGACCCATGATTGGATGAAAATTCAGTGCGGAAAACCCAAAAAAATATATATACCTGTACAAGGTGTACTTCTCCAAACAGCAGCAGCAGCAGCATGTGTGGGCTTTAAATGCTTTTAAATACGCATGGTTTGTTGTTCATGCTCCGACGCAAAATTTACTCAACATTTTGTGTCTAAATCGATTATGTTGAGTTCTAGTACGATTAAGGACCAGGGTTCTACTGTATATATATACATATATATATATATATATATATATATAATATATATATATATATATATATATATATATATATATATATATATATATATATATATATATATATATATATATATATATATATATATATATATATATATGTATATATATATATTCATGAAGCTACAAAAATTCACTTAATATCAAATTCACTTTGTTTTTCTATCTCCGATGGAGAATTATCACCGAAGGGGAATTTATATAAGTGATAAATGAACAAGTACCACTGGGGCGAACCCTTGACATGACACCCATTCAACGACTCCAGTGGACGCGTTACCATCGCGCCATCAAGATGGCGCGGTGGTAACGCCCACTGGAGTCGCTGAATGGGTCCATGTCAAGGGTTAAGTCCCAGTGGTACTTGTTCATTTATCACTTATATAAATTCCTTCGTGATAATTCTCCATCAGAGATACTCTCGAGGTAGCATGAATTTGATATTAAACAACATTTGTAGCTTCATGATTGTATATAAATCACGATGTGAAAAAGATAAAGAATTTCATATATATATATATATATATATATATATATATATATATATATATATATATATATATTATATATATATATATATATATATATATATATATATATATATATATATATATATATATATATATATATATATATATATATATATATATATATATATATATATATATATTATATATATTATATATTTACTATATATATATTATATATTTATATATATATATATAATATATATTATATACATATAATATATATATATATATATATATATATATATATATATATATATATATATATATATATATATATATATATATATATATATATATATATATATATATATATATTTATTATACATACTATAGATGGTACTATAAGGTAGTCAAATCAACTTACGACGGCATTAGGTTCTGACAGAGTGGTCGAAGTCGATCTCTCTGGTAAGTCGACCAACCACATATGTACATGTATTCTGTACCTACCGTATATTATCCATCATATATCCTAAGTATGACTAGCCTACATATACATTTTATATTATCCAAAAATGTGCATGTATAGTACCTATTTTTACGTTTAGCATATGAAATCTTATCATGCTTGAACTCCTTGATTAATACTTACTTTTATTACTGTATTTAACATTTTTATTGTAGGCATTCAAACCATCTGTCTGGTCTGTTTACATTTTCTTATCCGCCATTTGCATTGCCAATCGGCTACATGTATGACGTATTATTTACTTTTGTTTATTTATAGGTTTGAATTAAATACATACCGTATTTGACGGCGTATAAGACGCACTTTTTTAACAAAAAAATGGCCTAAAAAATCCCCCTGCGTCCTATGTACATAATGTAGGCTCAAAATTTAAGAATTTTGGCCGAAATTATACATGAAACGTCACGTAGATGTTGTAGCCTAGCGTAAAATTCGGTGTTATCCTAATAACCTATTAAAAAACAAAGTTTATTATAATTATTTATCATTATCACACTTACCATCACCGCAATTACTACTGCTAGTATTATAATCAATATCTACGTTGTTATTATCGATATTTTCATTAAAATGTTAATATCATTATCATAGTCTACAGCGGATCGCCGCATTCCACATTTATAGATATAAACAGTATGCGTGTGCTGCCACCTATTGGTGATTATCTCGAGAGCTTTACGGATAACAAGGCTTCGTTCAGTTGGTAGTTGGCAATTCCTGCTAACATTCTCTTTTACGCATAACAACATGGCTTCGATCAATTGGTGGTTGACAATTCCTGCTACCATTCTCTTTAGGCATAATAACAAGGCTTCGTTGAGTTGATACTTCAGAACTCGTGCTAGCATTCTCTTTAAGAATAATAACATGGCTTTGTTCAGTTGCTTACGAGACTCGAGCTGTTACATAGGAAACACTTTTATTTATTGAATTTTACCCCTTGATTGCATACTTTTATAATATATAATGGATATATATAACATATATTACTGTAGGTAACATCTTTATTAATGTTTTTGTTGATTCTGGCGGTAAGAAACAATGTTTACAAATGAATGTGTTGCGATCTATTGGTAAACCTATGAGGTAGCTTTCAGCAGCAGACCAAAACATTCGATCGTAGTAAATGGCTGATTGTATAATACATATTTTGATAAATATAAATATGGTAAATAACTTCTTTATTAATGTTTTTGTTGATTCTGTTGGTAAGAAACAATATGCATATGATAACCTAATACTACAGTTTTTACTTACCAAAATCATATGAGCATAGGCTAGGAAACCTTATTTTTTTCCCTCAGTGTCCTGCTGAAATTGGGGTGCATCCTATGCAGACATGCGTATTATAAGCCATCAAATACGGTAATTTGTTATTACATTTGATTTATTTGCAAAAAATAGAAATACAAAATACATTACAAAAATATGATTCTTTTACCATTTTCGAACGACACAAACACACTATGTTGCCGAAAGCTGAGCATCTCTCGGATATGAGCGCGCTGCCGGTAGCGGGAAAAAAGTATCGTCTGCTAGCCCTCGATGGTTATTTTAGCAAAATATAAAATTAAATATTATTATATATATTATATTGTCGTGAGCCGTCGGAAAGTCGGTCAGTCGTAAGTCGCATAGGTCGTAAGTCGATTTACTACCTGTACATATAATATATATTATATACATATATATATATATATATATATATATATATATATATATATATATATATATATATATATATATATATATATATATATATATATATATAGCAGGAGATCTAGCAGGTCCGGGAACCACTCCTTCCATGGCCAGAACGGGCAACGAGGATCAGCTCGACCTGCTGATGGAATTTCACTTTGTTTATCACCTGCCTGATGAGCCCGAAAGGAGGGAAGGCATAGGCAAACAGGTTCGTCCAGTCTAGGAGCATGGCGTCCACCAAGTGAGTCAGTGGGTCTGGAACTGGTGAGCAGAACACTGGGAGACGATGGTTCTTGGAGGTAGCGAAGAGATCTATTATGGGAGTGCCCCACAGATTCCACAGATCTAGGCACACTTGTGGGTGCAGGGTCCACTCCGTAGGGAGAGTCTGGTTCGACGGCTGAGTTGGTCCGCCAGGGCGTTCAGTTTTCCTGCACAAACCGAGGGAACAGGGCCACCCTGTTGCTGTCCGCCCACAGAAGAAGGTCCCTCGCAGCTTTGAACAGGGTGAAGGAATGGGTACCTCCTGTTTCGGATGTAGGCTAGAGCCGTCGAGTTGTCGGCGTGAACAGCTACTGCTTGGCCTGAGACGTGGGCGAAAAATTCCTGGAGAGTGAGGTGAATGGCCAACAGTTCCTTGACATTGATGTGGAGCTTCTTCTGTTCGTCCGACCAAACTCCTGACGTCCTGAGGTTGGCTAGATGTGCTCCCCACCCAACATTGGACGTGTCTGAGAACATCTGCAGGGATGGTTGTCTTGTGAGGAGATCCAGACCCTCCGAAAGCCTTTCCGGTGACCTCCACCAGAAAAGATGCCCCTTGACGTCGTGGGGAATGTTGAAGACCGTGGAGTCCGTTTGGGTCCTTCTGTCCCAAGAGTCCCTGAGGAAAAACTGTAAGGGTCTCATGTGCAGACGGCCTAACCTTACAAATTGCTCCGCTGACGACAGAGTTCCCAGGAGAGCCATCCACTGACGGGCGGAGCAGCTGTCCAGGAGAAGAAACTTCTCCACTGTCTGAAGGCAGGAGGAGACCCTTTTGGGAGACAGAAAAGCCCGAAAAGCTAGACTGTCCAGAGTCATCCCCAAATAAAGAATCCTCTGTGAAGGAACTAAGCTCGACTTTTCCGTGTTTATCAGAATCCTAAGTCCCGAGCTAACCTTAGGGTTCTGTGAAGGTCCTCCATGCAGCG
Source organism: Macrobrachium rosenbergii (assembly GCF_040412425.1). NCBI lineage: Eukaryota > Metazoa > Arthropoda > Malacostraca > Decapoda > Palaemonidae > Macrobrachium > Macrobrachium rosenbergii. Next base: position 55,286,806 of record NC_089781.1, on the reverse strand, counting down.
GTCCCTTGATGATGAATGGAGTAGCCAGTCGTCTAGGTACAAGGAGATCCGAACTCCCTCCAGGTGGGGCCAATGACCTATTGGGGCGAGAATCCTGGTGAACACTTGCGGGGCTGTCGACAGGCCGAAGCAGAGGGCCCGGAACTGGTAAACTCTGTCCTGAAAACAAAGCGAAGATACCTCCTGGAGTCCTGATGTACTGGAATGTGGAAGTAGGCGTCTTCCATGTCGAGGGTCACCATCCAATCCCCCGAGCTAGTGCCTGAAGAACTGAGCGGTTCGTTTCCATGGAGAACTTGGTTTCACTAAGTACATATTGAGAGCACTTACGCCGAGAACTGGCCTCCAACCCCTGATGACTTGGGGACTACAAACAGGCGGTTGTAGAAACCTGGGGTTGACACGTCCTGCACTACTGATGACCGCTTTCCCTAAGAGAGACCGGACTTCTGTCTCTAGGGCCGAAAACTTGACTGAGCCTCTTGAGTATGCTGTCAAGGAAATGGGAGAATTGGAGAGAGGAGGAGGTTGGGCGAACGGCAGACGGTAGCCTAGCTGGAGCACTTGCACCACCCACTGATCTGCACCTCTGTCTCTCCATTCCTCCTAAAAGAGGCTGAGTCTGGCCCCCACCAGCGCATGGAGGACAGGGCTCCTACTTACTGGTATGACGACCTTGTGGCTTTGAGGAGAACTTGTGACCCCTGGAGTTGTAGTGGGACCTTGAGTAAGGTTTGGACCTGGAGTTACGAAATGGATGCCTGTTAAGAGGAGATACCGTCTTGGTCAAAGGAGCGGGAGCAGGCCTCGGTCTGGTGGAAGACATAGACAGGATGTGTGACGACGCCCTCTTATCCATGGCTGACAGGACGTCTTTCACTACTGCTTCTGGGAAGAGGCCCTCCTTGTCAAAGGGTGCGAACATCAAAGCCGTTCTCTGCGAAGAAGTCACAGCCTTAGACAAGAACGAGCACCAAGTTTCCCTCTTCTTCAGAGTGGCCATGGCGAAGAGGAGGAAATTTCGCCTGCCTGCCGCATCATGGATAGCGATATCGGTGCAGGACAGGAACCCCGTGATTTTTTCCAAGACGTCTTCTGCGAGATTAGCCTGCTCCACCTGTTTGAAAACAGCTCCCATTGACCAATCGATAAAGCTGACAATCTCTAGGAGCTTGAAGAGGTTCCTGGAAAAATGTTCTACATCTAGGGCAGAAAAGAAGGTCTTGGCTGCCTCGAATGAAATGCGTCTTGAGGGTCCACAAGGGAGCCAAGTCCCCTGTGCTGAAATTGCGGATCCCAGTGAAGGAGAAGCTCCTGTGCTGTAATAATTTTGCCTCCTTTTCGACAGCTTTGAAGGAGGGCATGCATGAAACGACGACTTACCGAGGACCTCTTAGCTTCCAACCACGCCTCTACCTCTTTTAATGCTTTCTTGGAGGCGGTGGAGGAGTACCAACTTGGGAAGTGAAGTGGCAGGACCTTTTTTTCCCAGACGCAACGTGAGAAGTCGGAGAAGAGGGGCTGTCGGCTGAAAATGTTGCGGGTGCGACTGCAGCGGAAAGCTGAGTAGAGAAGCGTAATGTGAAGAAGGCCCCGATTCACCTGGGCCTTCCTCTTCACCAGAAAGAATCGGTTCCGTGCCCAGACCGTCCAGGAGTTGAGGAGGGACGACTTCTCTATCCTCGGGAGTACCAAGGACTTTGCGGACTACCTTTTCTAGCTTCCCTTCCAACAGAATAGACTCCTGGGAGGGCGAGGATGTAGCCAAAGGCGCAGACACTTCGTGTGCAGGAGGAGGAGTAAGAGGACCGGGCACTTGCGGCGGAACTTCCTGGAGAGGGCTAGGCCTCTTGACTGCACTAGGGGACCTGGGAGGAAGCGTCTGAAATGTATCTTCTTGATCGGATCCCCACGCTGAGCAACCAGGTATAGGGCTGGTTGTCCTTTTCTTGAAGAGTTTAGTAACCCTAGGGCAGGAATTATCCAAGAATGCCTCTTTAAGGGCCGAGAGGTCTGATCCCACTTGCGATGACGAGGAGGGGGGGGATCCGAATAGCTGGAATATGAAGAGACTGAAGATGAACTGCTGCTACTCTCACCTGAAGAGCTTAACCTGGTAGTGCTGCTTCGACTGCGACCGCCTTGATGAAGTTTCTGGGGACACCATCCTGCGATGTCGGCGATGGCGAGAAGATCGACGCGGCGATGGATCACTTTCACGTCTCCCTGAAGCTTTCGGCGACGCTTCAAGGCGAGTCAAGCTTACTACTTCCGCCACCAGGACTAAGGCATTCCTGTGCCTTAGAGGACGAGCCTGCTCTTGGGCAATAATTTCTGACCTTTTCGCCAGCGCTGGACTGTCTTCTAGCCTCAGAAGGCGAGCGGGACAGTTGCCTTTGCTCAAAAGATTCAGAAAAAAGAGCAGACTCGCCTGAAACGCGATCGCGAACAACCACATTGTTATCACCAACACCAACACTGACGTCATCACCGGCGCTAACGCCGGACTACGGTGTGAACGCACTAAACTTAAGACCGACTCCATGAGACCGTTCATTTGCGCTTCCATTTGATTTCTGAAAAGAACGAATTCTGATTTATCAGCCTCGAGGCTGGGCTTGGCTTTAGGGAAAACATACTGGGAAGCTGGTGAAGAAGAGGGGGGAATATGAGAGGGGGAAAGAGCAGCGGTAGAGGAGGGGGTAGGAGAGGAGGAAGGAACAGCCGGTAGAGGAGGTGACGCCAATGCCACCACCGAAGAAGATGATAGCCTAGCTTCCTTACACTTAAAGGCTTTCCTATCCCTATCCCTAACCAGCTTTATCTGATGGGAACTGTATGTTTGCCAAAACTCCTGACTCCATTCCATACATTCACTGCATGTGTTCTCCTGGGAACACTCTTGACCCCTACATGTTGTTCACAAAGAATGGCGATCGTATTTAAGTTTAACTAGTTTGGCGGAGCACAAATTCCCTGCGCAAACTCTGGATCCCGAGAAGCTTGAATCCGACATAGCTACGAAATCCCAGAGCTAGGCTAGCTAGATAAATAAACAGGCAATTGAGTACTTCACCAAGGAGAGACGCCACAACCAAGTGCAAGCAGACAAAGGAACCCAAACAGTTTGAGGCAGATGGACGCGCGATGATGCTCCCAATACGCCGAGAAATGAAACTGACCTGGGTTTATGGGTATGTCTCCTGCCACGCTACCCCCACCGCATCCGGTGGGGTTGGGTATCCTGCCAATTGTATCAGCGTTCCAAACAAAGTTTGAAAATTTATATCTCGGACGTGTCGATTTTAAAGAGATAAAAGCTTTTGCAGTGTTTTGGTAAGTCATTATAATGAAAACAGTATTTAGTGAATATTTCTCAGTGAAGAATACCGTGAATGTGTGAATTTTCAGCGAATAATGCGTATATATGTTCTATAGAGAAATCCGCAAAAAGGTGAGTTCGCGAATCGTGTGACTGCGAATACAGGGGTTTACTGTATTTCTGAAATTGCATGTAAAGTATAAAACACATGTTAGTTTAAATATGGAACCATGTGGAATTGCTGTTAGCTGTAGGATATCTAGAACATGTTCAAGAGCAGGCAATACAGTAATATAATGTCTTTGTTACTTAAAGGACTTTGTTACATATCAGAAAGGCCAGACCCCAAAAGTCTGTTAAGCTGTGGTGCTAGTAATGTTTACATTAATGGAACACTATTAAATCATAAGTTAATTTGGATAAGAACATTTTCAATGTATTTTGTTATTTTTAGACTCTAATTTTGGCTTTTTTCAACTATCATCACATGGTTTTGCCCCAGAATCGTTTTTAATATAAAGATGCTTAGGTACCATAAATTTTTATAAGGAAAATAGTATATTGTGCAGTCATCAGTTGTTAATGTAAAGTCAGTATATTAGTGTAATAATAATATTAGCCTTAGAGTAGTGTCCTTGAATTGTCCATATATTATATTCAGACCTACCATGAAATTTTCTTTAAGAGAAGTACACATTTTTCAACAGTTGCAAAGCGACAAGTGAACAAGCACCAGGATGCAGTGCCGTTTCAAATTTGGAATGTGACTTGAAGATTCATATAGATAGTGACAGAGAGATGGAACGTTTATGGGCTCTTTTGATGGATAATTTGGCCAGTTTAGAAAAACTGCGTGGTAAGTGTATCCATTGGGCCCTAAAGTTGTAACTAAATAGAGCATATATCATTTTTATAGTAAAATGCAAATTTTTAGAGGTAATATAGTGTACTGTATAGGGTATTGCAGTGTATTTTTGTGGACTTATTTTCAAATAAATATACATTTTGAAATAAAGTTACCAAAAATTGGAAAATTTATTTATATTTTTAGGAAGTTTTGTATTATTGCATTCGGCATCAATGAGTCCACTGTTGTTAATTTGCCAGTATCAGAGATCAACTTGTCTGTTGACAATTGGGATGAATTGTTAGGTACTAAATTGTCATCTGCAATAGTTAATAAAATATGTTGTGTATTTAAGTGCTTGTTGGGGTATAAGAAATGTAGTTATTTGCTCAAAGATGAAATTACTGTAGATACCTTGTGCTTTCTTTGTCATAACAGTAACTGTTATTTTTATTTCAGCCAAAGTTTGTGGGAGGCAATGAAAAATATAATCCTACACCTAAGGAATCTTTTAATATATCAATGTAATAATGTTTCTTGATTAGAATATGGAACTTAGCAAAAATAAATGAAGCACATTCAAGTCTTCTGTTTTGTGATTGACTAGTCTTTTGATGAAGTTGAAAGTAATGGAAATTATTGCCATTTGAAACCAAATTGTTGAATTTTGTCTCTTGTAAAGTTGCCTAGTACACCTGTACAAGCTGTTCACAAAAAGACTCCAATAGAAATACAAACCATTGCCTTTTTTAATAGGATATCCTTCAGCACAAGCTGGAACGGGCATTAAACTTGGTAACAAGGTGGTTAACTGGTGGTAAAAGGGGTGAGTGGGGGAATAGCCCTCACTTACCTACCAACACTAGCCACTTTCTTTAGCTGTTAAGTAAGTATATCTTAATTTAACCAGACCACTGAGCTGATTAACAGCTCCTAGGGCTGGCCCGAAGGATTAGACTTATTTTACGTGGCTAAGAACCAATTGGTTACCTAGCAACGGGACCTACATCTTACTGTGGAATCCGAACCACATTATACCGAGAAATGAATTTCTATCACCAGAAACAAATTCCTCTAATTCTTCATTGGCCGGCTGGAGAACCGAACGTGGGCATAGGAGAGTGCTAGCCGAGTACAATATCGACCCATCCAATGAGGAACTATGTAGGTATGGACTCATATGTCTGTCCTGTGTGGTTGTTGGACTGGATGAGTACCTTGCCACTCTTGTTCCTTTGCATGCACATTAGATTATTTTTTTTTTATGCTGTGTACTCTGTTATATTTTTATGTCACTTTATCTTGGTTTTCTTTCCAAATGGATAAGAAAAATGACCAATGCTGGTGTGAGGGACATGAGGGACTTATGCATTTGTGTGGTCTCTTTATGTCCCTGTTATAAGTATCACTCTTTTTGTGGGGATAAAGACTGCAATCTTTACCCTGTTTTGTATATGCGATGGTCCTCTTCCCTGTGAGAAGTTTGGTAAGAGGAGGAAGGGGAGAGGTGTCTGCCAGATTCTGACAGTACCAGACCCCTCAGCTCTTTTCTTCCAACCCAGTTTTGACAAACCCTTTTCATTTCATATTATCAGGGGATGAGGAATTATGTGACACTTGGCAGTTGTTGTCTTATGAGCCCTCTCATTCTCCTTTAAGGAAGGTAATCCACCAGTTGCAGTAGCTCTTCCAGTTTCTACCTCCAGCAAATGTTTCTCCCATTCCAGACCAGCTTTTTTATGTGGAAGATGAACAAGGCCTTATGGTGGAAAGGAAAAAACATTTTTCTCAACTCCTCCTACCCTATCATTGTTGCATTGTCTAGATTGTCTTCGTTCTCCTCCTTGTCGGCAGACTTGCTTCCTTCACTTAAGAGGAATAAGAAGGGTGAAGTCTAAGGCCTCACTCTAGATGTTCAGAAGGACTTCTGTTGTGTGCCCCTACTCGTTGCAGGTGACCGGAATTGCCAAATCATCGATGAGTGATCATTGTACCTCTGGTTGGGCTGTTCCCTTTATGCATCCCACTTAGAAGAAAAGACTGTTCCCTCCTCATCCCCCTTGTGCATCCTCAGGCTTACACTTGGATCTGTATCCCCTTGCTCTTCCCACACTGGGGCATCCCTGAGGAATTGCAAAAGGGCAGGTATAGGTATGGTCTCCAGACCACATGTTCTATTAACGGGACAGTTTATCACCCTCTCCTTCAGGGTTTGGGGCAGCTTAGAGAGTAATCAACAACTTCACACTCTGCATGTGCGCTTTCTGTGGAGCAGTTGCAATCCAAGCACTGTCACTCGAGAGAGGAGTCTCATTCGATCTCATCCACCTTGTGTGTGTGAGAATGGCGTATGAGAGAGGCATTACACATTCTTGTTCTTACCCTTTGTCTTCTTACTCAATTACGACCAAGTATGGGAGCAGAGCAGTGGTGGATTCAAAGTCTGAATTCTGTTCAGACTGCAAAACTGCTGGTTGTTCTTTGCCTTCTCTGATGAGAGTTGTTTCTGGGTTGGAACAAGAACAGAAACAAGTGAGGAAGCAGAAGACTCGTGTAACCCTTTTTTGATTAAAAAACAGCTTGCTACTATGGAACCTGAGTGTGCAGATGTCATGAAAGCTAATTTTACTAACTCTCCCAAGTGTAGGAAGAGTTGAGTGACCTAGAATGTCCTGCATTTGCACTGATTATCTCCTTTGCCTTTCTAGGTAAATGCGGTTGAGCTAAGACCACCTCCTCCCTTCAGTATATTGCCATCTTATCTTCCCATCAGATTTTCCAAGATCTTGAATCAAACCTTGCCGGCAAGGTGTACAGAGATGATGATGAAAGTCAGTAGAAGTTGTGAGGGAACAGTCAGGCTCCCAAAGTTTTCACAGGTACTTCTCATGAGTGAGAAGGCCACTGGAACTGAAGTTGGGTCTCTAAACCCTAGCTAATAAGGAGAGAGTACTACATACAGGCAGTCCCCGGTTATCGGCGATCCAATTTAGGGCACTTGTCCAACGATGGCGACAACTGGATTTTCAGCACCAATCTCCGGTTATCGGCAGCAGTCCCTGGTTATCAGCGCTGTTACCACCAATTTTCTGGTATTGTCATGCCATTGGGAACGGAACCCCCGCCGATAACCAGGGACTGCCTGTACTCTCTTTAGATGGAATGGCACAGGTTATGCAATGGCCCATCGTAGGGAATAACTTCATGTTTAGACAGTTCCAAGAAATGCAATCCCTGTCTATCAGAACTAAGGTTTCCTCTTCTTGACTGTGACAGGGCAGTTACTTAGAAATGCTGCTTTAAACCTAACACAGCCCTACAGCTGGTTATTGGGTTCCTACCTGATTGTCATCTTAGACTTTTTATATACATATGCTAAAAGTGTGACGTGGTCAATGGGGTTCTCCTGGGCTTTTGCTACAGGAGAGAATCCTCTTACTTCCCCCAAACAAATGAAGCAAAAGGTTAAAAGTTGGATCTCACACCCAGTTAGCAAACAGTAACTGGGTATGCTCATAGGATGGCAAATTTAGGGAGGTATATAGAGTACCAATTCCTGTCTTGGAAGAAACAATCAGATGGGCATTGGCAGATACTCCTTGGCCACCTGTCATCCGTCAGGGGCAGATTCCTTCTCTTTTTCCTTGGATCTCTACTGCCACCCTTCTTTCTTGGTGCAAGTGACATGAGTGCTAGTGCAGTGATGGGACAAGAATCCCTTTGGGTGTGTCCTGTGAAATCTCCTGCCAGAAATGTATCTGTTTTTGGATGTGTCAGAAGGAAGCTAAAACACTTTTCAGAATATTCTTGGCCATAGGATTATCATAATCTCTAGGTCAGCATTCCTTGATGTTGGGAAGGGTTGCTTCCTTGCAGGTTTATGAGAATAGTTGGTAGGTTACTCAGGAGTGCTTTTGTTACAGCACAACCGTAGGGGTACCTGACAGGGCAAAGAGGAGGAGGTCTTTACCCACTCTTTGTATAGCTGCATTTGCAGATGCATGAGTGGGTGGTTCAACACACCATTATGCTGGGTGTCAGTGAGAATCAGGCTGGCAGACTAACTCATTTGTTGGGGTCAGTTTAATACAGAATAGTTCTTACTCCCTCAAATGCCAGCTTTTCTGGTTTGAGCTGAGTTTTTTTCCTTTATGCTTGATCTCGTACTTCCCAGGCAGAACAGAACTTTACAGTATTCTGCTCCCTTATCCATTCTCTAGTGATGATAACAGAAGTTATATGACCGCTTTTTCTCCGTCAGGTGGTTAGCAGTGTTGATCCTGTCAGGCTAGGGTGTATGACTTGTTCCCAGCCATAAGTCAGTTTTCAGTCCAAAGACCTTGGATATCCCCACTTGGTGGTGTTAGCCTTACTTACAGGTTGGTTAGGACTTGTTTTTCCACCATCAGTAGTATTGTTCTTTCAAAAGGGAGTTAAACTAGAATTTTTCAGCATAACCCAAGTGTCTTACTAGCCCTTGGACAAAATCTAGTTCAAGACTTCTCTCACAAGACCTCATTTGATCAGCACAGTCTGAGCAAAGTGTAGCGGGGAATTTTTTCTGGCATCCTGTCCTAGAGTTTTTCCTACGACCCCTCCTGCCAAGACTTTGATTGTGGGTTCCAGATGAGATGCTCTTGCTCCCAGTTTGACCCAAAAGATACATCATGAAGGACCCAGGCTCTTAGACTGGAGTACTGTCTCCTTTTTCTTTGTCTTAGGCTGCATAGGAGGAGGTGTCCAGGAACATTTTTCCTTCTCTGGCTTTGTTAGGTATCTGATGAATTTGTGATTCCTCTGACTGAGAAAGACATCACCCTTTGCACACATTTGAGGATATACAAAGTCAGGTCATAAGACCAACCAAAGCCCTTTTGGATGATTTTTGCAGTGCTTCTAGTCAATGACGGCAAGAGTCTGGATAGTTGAAATCCTTTTCCACATTTTACCCACAGGGCCTTAGATTTCTCTTGGAACCTTTGACGGTTGCTCTACAGGTGTACTAGACACCCAACTCTTCCTGGACAGACTAGTATCTTGCCTGAGTATTTTAGCCAAGGGTAAGTTTGGTGGATACATACAGTTGTCTGGACACACTCACTTTCCCCTATTTCCATAGTGGATCAGCATCTAGGCCAAAGTATAATCTGGTTAAGGCTAGGTACAGTTACCAGCACTTTAAACATCCAATCTTAGTGTAATATCAAAGATGTTTCTCCCTCCTCTCTCCCTTTTAACAAGTTCATCGATGGTTCTTTCTTACTGGAGTACCATTCCTTAATGAAAAGTACTCTGGTCCAGGGCCTTACAACTTGGATCACCCTTTTCATCCAACCAGGAGGAGGTTACAGGAGTCATGACAACCTTTGTTCGCATGCACAACAGGGAGCGTGTCATTTCTGGGTGGCATTCAACTGCAGTCAGTTGACACAGACTACCTCCCACACAATGGGTAAGTTTCCTATCATGAAAGTGATTGTATTCCCATAGGAACAGATAGTAAAATTTTAAAATTAATAATTAATTAACTTACCTGTACGGTGGTCCCCCCCTGGGGTTTTATGTGTTTCACATTTCCGCGGATTTTTCTTTGGGTCGTATCTCTAAAATTATCACTAATCCGCTTTTTTACGTAGAACAACACTATTTATTCACTAATTACTGTATTTTTTCATTTAAATATATATGTATACTGAGAGAGAGAGAGAGAGAGAGAGAACACTGTGGTTTTTACATCGAAGTCTCAGCACAGTATAAATGGAGAGAGAGACACACAGAGAGAACTGTGGTTTTTACATCGAAGTCTCAGCACAGTATGAATGGATTTTGTGTGAAATAACGTTTCATTGATATTTTGCAGTTTTTTCCTTTAAAGTTATATGTACAGTCATACCTCGAACTTACGCGAGGTTAGGTTCCGGAGCCCCTCGTGCAAGGTGAATTTTCGCGTAAGTTTGGCATGGTCTTTAAAAATGCTAACAAATGTTTATTTCCAGTGTTTAAATACTAAATATGACCCTAATCGTGCTCCCAAAGTATTAAGCTGACTTTTAAATGAACTAAAGTTAGTGTAATTTTATTTAAAATTTAGCTTATTACCCTTAAAAAAGGAATACAGTAAAAGGCTGACATAAAAATTGAGTACTGCACAGTTTCATAATAGCGCATTTACAGTAGGTGCGTACGTATACTAATGTTACCCCTAATTCATGGGATGGCGTTTTCTTTGTCACTTAGAGTAAAAGCCGTTTTCTTTGCGTCACTAGGCAAAACGTCATGTGTCAGTCATAACAAAATTATAATTCCATAAAATATTGAAAACATGTGTACATAATATTCATAGAAGGTAGTACAGTGCAGGTAAAATTCAATCAATTTAAAATTATATACTGTACAGGTAATGACGTACAGAGAAATAATAAGTTGTAAAAGTATGTTTGAGTGGTAACTACGAATGAGAGAGAGAGAGAGAGAGATATACTGTAATAAAGTAACTGTACTGCTTTTGTATCGTATTTATGCGCAAATATATAAATACAAATTTTCCATTCTCATTTTACACCTAAAAACATGAAAACTTAAAAACTAAACACACTTTCTACAGTGGTATCATCTTTGAAAAATACAGTAACTAAGGGTATCACGTCTTGTAAAAGTACACCAACTGAACGTGCTGTAATTACATGCACATACAGATTGCACCAGCACTTTTCTCCGAGGTGAACAGAGTAATTTTCAAAGAATGACACTTATACAACTCTTAGTTACATCTCTGATATTACATTAACGAATTCATTTTATCAAATGAGTGCGACTGAACAACCTCATCTCAAGGTCATGTAAAGTCTTTGTGACAAAGACTTTGCAAATGGACATAATACTTGTATGATATTTATGTACAAAAATATAAAAGGGATTTTGACAAAGGAAAAATCTATTTCTGAGGAAGGTCCCGTGTCACCCGGTGAAATTCCATTACAGCACGAATTTCTAGGTATAATAATGCTAGATATACCAGAGAAAAAGAGCTTTCAGGAAAGCTGGGGTTACTACCCCCAGTCGAGCGCCTTCTAGGAAGACGCCGGTATAAGGAAGGGTGAGTGAAATACCACTACCACGGAAACATACTCGAAAGATCTCTCCTTATCAAAACCCCGAACAGAGCGGTGAGCCGTTACAGCCCCTACACTCAACACCCGCCAGGACGGCGACACCAGCGCCACCTACCTCATTCCATGCTAGCACTAACCCCAGACTTGGCATGTGCAAGTAGGGGAGTACTAGGTGAGTCAGGGGAGGGTCACTGGGTGACACGGGACCTTCCTCAGAAATAGATTTTTCCTTTGTCAAAATCCCTTTCTGAGTTCAGTCCCGTGTCAGCCGGTGAAATAGTGATAGAGAATCATGCCAAGGCTGCAACTACGAGGAAAAGAGGGTAATCTGAAAAAAACATAAATTACGAAAATAATTTTAATCAGGGAATCTCTTACATGTAGCAAGAATACTAAACCTAAGGCACATCAAAACTTAATACAATGAAAAGTGGGGAAGTCCCGCACGACGGGAAGAGGCCCCAAAAATCTTAACATTACTAAAGCATATTGAAACATGAAATGTGCATAAGATAAATGCATATACAATCTTAAAGCTACACACGTAAACTTAGGCTAAACACGTAAGAGACAAAATCAATGAAAAATAACATATACAGCACATATACATATATCTGGGGTACATGGAGCAAAATAAAAACCGCCCAGTACCCCACAAGAAAAAACAATCATAACATGTCAGATTACAGTTTCCACTCAACAGAGACAAGATACATCAATATGAGGAGCCAGGCAGTGAGGCATGATCAACCAGGAGGATAAGCAGAGAAGTAAATGAGGCAGGCGGGCGGGGGGGAAAGGATAGGATAAGGATATGATTAGTTAAGGTGGGGAGATGACACTTCCCACAGCTATGGTAGAAAATTTCAGGGCTTCGAGTTTTTTTAAATAGTGGCGTTTAAACACTAGAGGTGATTTCCAACCCGTAAATTTAGATAGTTCTGAGAAGTCCATATTATGAAAGTAATTAATGGAAGTAGCAACTGCTCGAATATCATGAACCTTAGGAACTGAATCTGGGTTGGCCTGTTTAATAAAATACAGAATTTGTTGTCTTATAGCATTCAGCTTAAAGTGTACCACCTTTCTCCCTGATAAAAAGAGGACCCGACTTACTCTGTGGAGTTCTTAAAAGGTAAGATTTAAGTGTATAAACTGGACATAAAGACTGGTCTTGAGGAAGGGGCACCACCTTCCAAGGAGACCATCTGTCTTGTGGGTCTTCGTTCTTGGCTAAAAATCTAGGGTCAGGGGAAAGGAGGACCTCTCCAGGACGGGAGGAAGTTCACAAAATTGTCACCTCTAGTGAGAGCCGATAGCTCTGAGATTCTAGCACCTGAAGCCAAGCTAATCAGAAATAAAGTCTTCCTTAACAGATCCTGATAAGAGCAATGAAAGTTGTCCATCTCTGATGCTAACTTAAGGACGTCATTGAGAAACCACGTAACAGAATGTGGGCGTGATACGGGTCTCAGACGAGCGCATGCTCTGGGGATAGATGAAAAATAGGAATCTGTAAGGTCGATTTTAAAGCCGTATAGAAATACTTTCTTCAGGGCTGACTTGACTGTGGTAATAGTGGCCGGAGCAAGGCCTTTCTCAAACAGTGATCTAAAGAAAGAAACTCCTAAATTAGTCGTCATGATTTTGGCTTCAGATGCTTTCAGGAAGGAGGCTAATTTTTTGACTGCTGAGTCATACTGTCTAAGAGTAGAATCTCTTTTATCTGATTCTAAAAACAGAGTGTTGACAGGGTCAATGTTTGCTCCTTTTTGGGCTGCGAATTTTATAAAGTCCATAAAACTAGGGCATTCTGAATTCTTGAGGAAGCTGACACAGTCTTGGTTTGTACTGTCTGGGTCAGTATGGGCTTGGGAACTCAAGACTCCGCAATCCCAGTTCCTGAAGAAGAGGGAACCAATTGCTCTTCGGCCAATAGGGGCTACTAGGCTGGTTGACCTTTGAATGTCCTGAGTTTGTGTAATACTTTCAGCAGTAAATTTATTGGAGGGAACAGATAAATTTTCTCCCAATTGTTCCAATCTACTGTCATTGCGTCTGTGGCGTACGCCTGAGGGTCCAGGTTCGGGGCCACGTAACAGGGGAGCTTGAAGTTGCTCTCCGTCGCGAACAGATCCACTTGGAAACCCGGAACCCGGCGGCAAATCCATTTGAAAGATTCCCGTCCAGGGACCACTCCGTCTCCAACGGAGTAGCTCTGGACAGGGAATCCGCCACCACGCCCGCACCCCGCTAGGTGGGTGGCTGACAGGTGCCAGCCGTGCTTGTTCGCCAGGGAGAAGATAGCAACCATTACTTGGTTTACTCGACCTGATTTGGAGCCGCCCCTGTTGATGCAATGAACTACCACTGCGCTGTCCAATACCAGCCTGATATGAATCCGGTTGGGGGGGGCGGATTTTCTTTAGAGTTAGAAAGACCGCCATAGCTTCCAGGGTGTTTATATGGAACTGCTGAAACATTGTGGACCACGTTCCTTGTACTTTCTGTTTTGGTGAATATCCCCCAGCCGCTTAGGGAAGCGTCTGTGTGAACAACTAGTGCCGGAGGGGGAAATTGAAGCGAACTGTTTTGGACAGGCCTCTGACTGTGGTCCAAGGCCGCAGTCTTGTCTTTAAGATTCGAGGAATAGAGGAGACCTTGTCTCTGAGCTTGACATTGGCTCGACTCAGCCACACCCTGTTTATGTCTTTTAGTTTCGCTTTTAAGAGCTGGTCCGTCACTGAGGCAAATTGAAGAGACCCAAGGACTCTTTCTTGGGATCGGCGGGATGCCGATTGATTTTTGAGAAATTTCCTGGTGAGAGATGCTATCTCTTTCCTCTTGGGAGGCGGGAGAGATAACGTGTGAGAGGACAGATCCCACTGGAGACCCAGCCACTGAAACCGGGACTCGGAGTCAGGCGGGACTTCTCTCTGTTCAGTTGAAAACCCAGCGACTCCAGGAAGTTGATGACTATGGACGTAGCCTTCTGACACTCCGAACTGTTGGTGCCCAAATTATCCAATCGTCTAAATGCACGCTGCTAGGGATATCCCTCGGGACCGGAGTTGTTGCACTACCGTGTCCGCCAGCTTGGTGAATACCCTGGGCGCAATGTTTAGACCGAAGGGCATGACCCTGAAGGAGTAGGCTTGATTCCCGAGTCTGAAACCGAGGAACTGAGAGAAGTTCCGCGCAATCGGGACGTGATAATAAGCGCCTGAAAGATCGATAGAGGTGGTGACGGCTCCACGCGGAAGTAGAGTTTGTACCTGAGCTACCGTAAGCATGCGAAATTTGTCGCATTTTATGTAGAGATTTAGACGCGACAGATCCAGGATCACTCTTTGCTGATCGGAGTCTTTTTTTGGGAACAGTGAATAACCTGCCTTGAAACTTTAGGTGCCTTACTTTCTTTATTGCTTGTTTGTTGAGCAATTCTGTCACGTAATCCTGTAGGATTGATGTGGGTGGCTGGTAAAATCTGGTTAGAGGAGGAGGGTTCTTGATCCAGCTCCATCCTAGTCCTTTGGACACAATGCTGTGTGCCCAAGGGCTGAAGGTCCATTGGTCCCTGAACCAATACAGGCGACAACCTACCTGAGTTCTCTCAGTGGGAGGGAGCGGGTTTGTTCCCTCTACCACGTCCAGGCCTTCCTCTTGGGGTGGTGTTGGGTTTTCCTCTATGAGGGGCTCTGCCTCTTCCCCCCTTGCAACCCTATTAAGGCCGTGAAAGTATCCACGGCCCTCATAGGTGGGGTTGTATGCTGGCGAAGCAACATACGAGGGTGCAGCAAGGGAATGAGCTGGTTGGACCAGCACATACTGTTGGGGGTGAGTCTTGGAGGTGGAAGGCTGTGCCACTGCCGAGACCGGGACGGCTTGAACTACCGCCTGATGGTGGGGCCTCTTATGCCTCCTGAAACGTTTGCCTCCTCTCGTCTGGGGCCGCCAGATTCTGGGGTCTTGCGCTTGTAGGCAGAAATGCCCCAGCGAGAGCGCAGACTCTGGTTGGCCCTTGTAGCCTCGGCCATAACATTTCGTGACCTCCTCTTCTGGGAAGAGGTTAGGCCCCAGATCGAGCTCTTAACGAGCTTGTTAGGCTCGTGGCGGATAGTGGCATCGGCAAAATGAACTTTCTGCATTCCAGTCTGGCCATGATGAACTCGAAAAAGGTCAGACTGAAAGCCAGCTAGCAGGGACTTAGCCAAGACCTGAAAGAATGGCTCGTCCGCGCAGGAGACGGCAGTAGCTTCCGTAAGGCAGACGGAGTTCAAGGACCGGGCTAACTTAGTCCGGGCATCAAACTCCGCCTTCAACAAAGATTCCGGCAGCTTGGGGAGCTGCTCACTGAACTGTGAGGAAGCACAGAAGGGGCCCAGTTTCCCGACAGTGAAAGTGGACGGAGCGTCCACCCAGAACTCATCACTTCCTGGGAATACCAGGAAGTGGGGTCTGTTTCCCTCAGCTGCGGTAACGGATTACCTTCAAAGCATGCTCGGGCCGTAGCCAGAGCGACTTTGTTCAAGCAAGGGGTGGGCAGGTTGTCTCCCAGGGCGAACATTGTGAAGTTGCCCTTGAAAGGAGTCAACTTCGTATTTTCTGCCTGCCACTCCGTCAGAGTGCGCAGGAGAGCCGACTGAGCTTGGTCCCTAGGGACGATGACAGTCTCCTAGGAACCTTATCCGACCAATCCATGCTTCCTCCGTTAATCTCACGAAGCCTGGGTAGGGGGCAAGAGATCGGGGGGAAGAATTCCAATTCCTCCAGCCGCCTCGTACCAAGACCTTCAACCGTGAGTTTGCCATCATGTTGATGGCACGGAGGGCTTAAACGCCAAGGGTTACCGACATCGAACGGCGGGGAGGTCTGCTGTGTCGGGGATGACATACTGGGGTTCGGCTGGGGTGGGGGCGAGCCATTCCCGCCAGTATATTATCATGACTGGCCAACTTTTCGGAGATTTTACTGAATCTCGTGTCCAAATCCTCCGTGAACTTCCTGAAAAGTTGGTTCGCAAAGGCCTCTGCGTCGAAGGCAGGCTGGCGAGGAGGGCTTTGTTTTGCAGCCCTCTTACTCGCGCCTTTGCTGGAGGAACCAGACTTGCTCCCGGAGGCTACAGGTGCTGAGACCTTAGCCTTCGACGGGGAAGGGCGATGCCTTCTTGGAAGACGAGGACTTATAGCCCTTCGCCTTCCATGAAGTCTTCAACTTCAACTTGGGGATAGCAGACGGAGCTCTATCACCCAAGGAGGAAGACTTCACAAAACCTGTGAACAAAGAAACAGATGAAGCTGGGGAGTCAAAAGAGGGGGCCCGCCCAACAACCTCACCTACCTCACTACTTACCACCTGGTCCTGCTCGGTGTTCATGGGTTCCAGGTCTAAGTCTAAAGCGGCGACGCATCCTCCGAAACCTCAGGCGTAGAGGAGATCCACTTGGGGTGGCTGGGTCGCATCCCGGATTTGCTGGATGATGGGGGTGGCAAGATCTTCTGGCACTGCGCCGCCACCTGTGCGCCGGGTAGAGCAGGTCCTCAACTTAGCGTCCGAGGACGAGGGGCTTCCCGACGGAACATTCCTGCCAAAACCAGCCACCCAGGCCCGGAGGGATTCCAAGGCAGACTTCTTGGAAGACTCGTCCGCCTGCAAGAAAACCAACAATTAGCCAAGAACGAAAAACAGTCCGGGAACCTCATAAACAATATACAATATGAGGAGCGTAAACGGAGGAAGACTGTCACTTACCGACTCATCCTGGACGGTTGCGCATAGAGCGAAGCAAACCTCACAACCATCAGGGTGCCAAACTACCAGGTCATCCAGCCGGACCGCACAACCAGCGTGGTCCGGCACACTACGTGACCATAGGGTTGTTGGAGGAAGCGGTACACCCGGCTCCTCACAGCGAACAGTCTGTAAGTAGAAAAGTACATGAACCCACCACCCTAAGCAATCTAAAGCCAGCAAGGCCGGGAATTCACTACAACCGGAATACTCCGGCGGAGAAGAACTCCCTTATCATAAACTGGGCCAATAAGCTCTAAATTACACAGACTGGAAGGTAAAGTTTCAGACCCCGGAATACTCCGGGAATGAAAGAATGAGACACCAAGAACTCACCACAAGGGCTGCCAGTAAAAATAACGGCGGAGCCCCGGTGTAGAACCGACTCACGTATGTATATAATATAAAGGAGGAGAGTACTCCGTTAGATAAACAGACTTATCTAAATATATATCAATTCAAAACAATAACATTAAACAAGTGACGGTAAAAGGGTAACTACTCGAGACCGGAGGGATCCGCTCCTTATATAATATAAATCCCTTCCTCACTTACTTCCCCGCCGGAGAAACAAGATGGGCAAGATGCTCGTATGTTTATAACATAAGCCGGAGCAATTATATATTACCCTATCTACGTAACCCGACGGGGAGAAGAGAGGTGTGGGATAGAGTGTCGAACACGTTCGAGCTAACGAACCACCAACACCAACACAGCGATGCTAGGGACTGTATGGGAGGGAGCGAATCCCTCTACCAAATGGAGGAGTCCCTGAACTCGGAGAAAACGCCATCTAGCGTCACCCGCGCGAGTAGAGCAAGGCTGGAGGGGTGGTGAGGGGGGGGGGGTGGAGTAGGGGAGAGAGGTAGGCTACCAAGAAGGGAACAGGAGACAGGGGAAAAACATATCACCCGCTCAACTGCACACATACACCACTCCAAGAATAATGAAACTTGGGAGGGTAGCCTACTACTAAGGGAAGCTACCCAGCCCGATGCCCGACTCCTTCCTAGGCGAAGCCTAATAGGGACCTAACCTAGTATAGGCTAGGAAAAAGGGAGGAGTGCGGAGGGGAGGAGGAAGCAACAGGGAGAGAAATTTTGTGCCGAGAACCAACCGGGATCGAGAAGAGGGGCCAAGGAGGTGACTAGCCTAGAGGAAACACATCCAAAGAACTCTATTCCCCCAAATGAAGGAAGAGAACTAAGGGGCTCACTCTGCCCACCAAAAAACGACCCCGGAGGAAACAGCAACCAAAACTCCCTCAACCTGATGATCTCCACACCCAGGGCAAGGGGATGGAAGCAAAACAAGCCTACTCCACTAAATAACCATCACACATAAAAATGGGAACAAAATGTGCTCAATAGGGTGCGTAGCCTACCTCGGGAAGCGGTTAGATCTGAGGCTGCCGCCACCACGAGGAGGTAAACAAAAAATAAAATAAAATAAAAAGAGAGCACCATCTCCAAGAATAAAATAATTAGCCTAATAGAGACCAAAAATAATAAGGAACCCAACCTTGGGGGGGGGGTACCTGGACGGGGCATCACCCTCACAAAGGCTGACAGGCCAATGAACGTAATTTCGGGAAACAAAGGGGGAACCACCGCAGGGAACCCACCAGGATGGGAACCAAGGGGCAAAAATCTATCTATAACGACAAGGAGACAACCCCAACAGAAAAGAACTGATGGAGTCGCCTCATGGTCGACATGGCTGGCGGAGGACGCCGTGGCCATAATAAGATCTCAATATTTATGAAAAGACGAGACCATAACAGCCAAAAATAGAACAAAACCCCACAAGAAGATGGTACTTAACTTGAGATGGTAAAGCTGCTCGATGACATGGCGAAGATGAAAATAATCCAAAAAATGGGAGACGAGCACACAAAAGAAATGATCGCAATCACGTGCTAGAAAATGGAATGAGGTAGGTGGCGCTGGTGTCGCCGTCCTGGCGGGTGTTGAGTGTAGGGGCTGTAACGCTCACCGCTCTGTTCCGGGGTTTTGATAAGGAGAGATCTTTCGAGTATGTTTCCGTGGTAGTGGTATTTCACTCACCCTTTCTTATACCGACGTCTTCCTAGAAGACGCCGACTGGGGGTAGTAACCCCAGCTTTCCTGAAAGCTCTTTTTCTCTGGTATATCTAGCATTATTATACCTAGAAATTCGTGCTGTAATGGAATTTCACCGGCTGACACGGGACTGAACTCAGAAATATAAATTTTCCATATCGATTTTACAGTTAAAAGCATGAAAACTTATAAATGTACTTCGAACATTAAACAAGCATTTTCTGCAGGGGTATCATCTTTGAAAAGTGCAGTAACTTTGCAAATGGGTATCACATCTTGTATAAGTACACTAACAGAATGTGCTGAAATTACCTTTGCATCATATTTATGCATGTACAAAAAGAAAAATAATACATTTTCGAAACAGATTTTACACATGAAAGCATGAAATGAATTTTTCAGAGAGATTTTACACAAAAGCATGAAATGCATTTTTCATACAGATTTTGCACATTAAAACATGAAATGCATTTTTCATAAAGATTTTACACATAAAAGCATGAAAACTTGTAAATTACTTCAAAAATTAAACATACCCACTTCTGCAGGGTTTCTCGAGAATTTCGTGTGTCTGTGAAAAAATCGCGTATGCCCATTA
This sequence comes from Macrobrachium rosenbergii, assembly GCF_040412425.1. NCBI lineage: Eukaryota > Metazoa > Arthropoda > Malacostraca > Decapoda > Palaemonidae > Macrobrachium > Macrobrachium rosenbergii. The sequence goes on along the minus strand of NC_089781.1, from coordinate 55,267,056 downwards.
GTTAGGTTCCAGTGAAAAGTTCGTGTGTGTGTGAATTCGCGCAACTCGAATTGTTTAAGATCAAAGAATTACTGTATACTGTTTGAAAGAGAGAGAGAGAGAGGAGAGAAACTGAAGTGTTTATACGTACTGCACGTACATCGAAGCACAGTAACTTGCTGGGGATGAGATATAAAGGCACTTAAACTATGGCTGGGATGAGAATGTTGAGAGTTCCCTACGGATGAAGTTCGGTTTTTAAATATTTTCACGGTGATTAGAGATGAAACATCAACAGTGATAAAATATTATCTTGTGTACTGTTATAATATGTGTGATAATCATAGTCAACTAAACTTGTAATGAAATACGGTACAATAAATCAGTTAGCGCAAAAAATATGGCAATGCTACCCACATCAATCTGTCGTGAATTGTTGGATTTGTTTATTTTTGTGTTTTTTCATGCTTATGGTACAGTAATCGATATTATTTTCATTAAAGAATGTGTACAGTACAGTACTGATATACGAGAGAGAGAGAGAGAGAGAGAGAGAGAGAGAGAGAGAGAGAGAGATTACGTCGTCGAGAGAGAGAGAGATTACATAATAAAAATTGCTACTGGAGCCTACTTATGAAATTCAGGTTTTAAATATTTTTATAGCGATTAGATTAGTATAGCATAAATAGATAATGTAAGTGAAATAACATGTTATAGATATTCTGCTGGTTTTCTCAGTATATACTGTATATACTGAGAGAGAGAGAGAGAGAGATGGCACAAGAGTTTTTTAATAAATTTATGGGAGATGGTGAGGACTAACCACAAAATGACATAAACCAAGAACTTACTGTAGTAAATAATTTTTTTATCATAAATGTATTTGTACTTAATCACGAAAATACTAACATGACGTAACAAACCTAGCATTCTGTTTGGAGGTACATGTCCCGTCGTTCTAAACTAACCACGTATTTCAGGTGCTATATACAATACTAGTACTATCCTAAAATATGTACCTGTACAGTAAATATTTAAAAATCATCTTACAACACAAGAAAATATCAGTACACATAAAATGTACGCCCAGTGTATCACAGGGCAAAGAAAACGTGCGTATCTGAATGATAGGGGATAATTAAGAGTAACAGTTGCAGGCTGGTGTACTTAATTTTGCAACATGTCATTGAAATGATATTAGGGTGGTCTGGGACGATAGTTTGAGGTGTATTTTTTGTTTGAACTGTCAGGTGTGGCGATAAACTGTTAAAATAGGCAGTTATAAGCGTTTTAGAGTTGTATATATCCTACTTAAGAGTAACAGTAGTAGGAGAGTACAGTACTGTAATGTAAGGTTACTTTGGGCGTTTTGATACGATGGTTTTGGGGTGTATTTTTGTTTGAAATGATGTTAAATTGTTTTAGTATGATAATTTAAGGTATATTTTTGTTTAACTATCAAATTAAGCAGTGAAATTTTAAAATAGGCAGTTTTAAGCATTTTAGTTTAAGGGGTACAAGGTATTTGGCAGTTATAAGCCAGATATAAGCATTTTTAGAGGGGATTTTTGTATTCCCACGGATTTTGCATTTCCGCCGTAGGTTCTGGAACCTATCCCCGTGTAAAAATAGGAGAGCACCGTAATTACATAGCTATTAGTTCCTACTTTCACGGCAGCTTACGTTTTAAATTTCTTGGTAGCGCTCTAATGTTTTGTTGTAGGGAACCGACCCCACCCACTTTTGGGGAAGAATAGGTACGACCCGGCCTGAGCTCATTTTGTTCCTGCTGCTCAACGACTAAACATCAGTTGTTGGGTAGCTTTTGTTTTGAATTGAATTTCACTGGTTGGTTGCAGGCATTGCATACTTTTGGTGAAGTCCACTGTTCTTTTTGGTAGCGCAATCTGTTTTAGCTTAGCTAGTTTCCCAATTGTGACTGAAGTATGTCAAATTCTAGTGCTCATAGTATTAGGTATTGCAGCAAGGGCTGCAAGACTAGATTGACATCTGCTAAATATGACATGCATACTATATGTAGTTCTTGTAGAGGACAAACTTGTTCTCCTGACCTTAATTGTTACGAGTGTAGGAATGGGATCAGGGGAGATGGGAAACTTTGAATTCTCATTTAGCGAGACTGCAAAGAGATAGAGAGAGAGAAAGGCGGCTGCAAAAGCCGAAGTTAGGTTGTCTCATTCTCTTGAAGTACCAGTACCTTGGACACCTGTGACTGCCTTTTTCCCCTATTCCAAGTCCTCTCATTCTTCCATGAACTCCGTTACCTGGCTCCCTCCCTTCCGAGCTCAGTGCCTTAGCCATCCTTGAAGCCCAGGTAGATAAGAAGTTTAATGTTCTAGTGGATACCGTAACCTAGCTTGGGGCTTCGGTTAGGATCCTGCTGGATCAAATGAGTGCTCGTAGTGTTGGTGCAAGTGTTGAGTCAGTGGAGGAGGTGGCTGCTCGTCCCACCGACACCCCTAGACTAAGATCCCTGCCAGACTCCCGTACACCTGGGAGGAGGCAAACCAGACATCCAAGGGAGGTTGGTGGGGTTTGCCCATGGGTAGTTGCCCCCTCAGCTGGGTCTGTTGTGCGGTCCCAGGACTCGGTGTACAGCCTCTGAAAACCTGTCCATATGGATGTACTCGCCTTATCATCGAGTGACTTCAACTCTGACTTGGGCAGGAGGTGTAATTGACGCTTTCCTGAGTCTTCCAGACCATTGAAAAGGTCTGCTGCCCCTGAGAGCACTCCTCCACTTCTTAGTGAGCATTCCAGAGATCTGGATCGTAGCCCAGAGCTCGTGCAGCTCCTGGAACCAGAAAAGTGCTCCAGTGTCTCCTAAGTATTTCATCCCCAAGTGTTCGCATAAGAAGAGTGCCGAACTACCAGTAGCAGCCGAGCGCCCAGTGGGGGTTATGTTCTGTGACAGCTGACCTCCCAGAAGGGGATGAGAGTGTAGTGTGTGAACTTCACTGCTGGCGCCAAGCGTCCAGCTGGCATCAGCCGTTCAGTCAGAGAGACTGCAGTGCATTTTGAATTCAGTGACTGAGAAGCGTACTGTGTTAGGTCGGCCTTTAGCCGAGTGTTCACTGGTTTCGGATGGTTCTTTGCTTTTGGCGGCTTCTCCTGTGACTTTTCATCCACCAGTATTGACACAGTCACCTGCTCGTTTGGCGCCACTGCCTGCCAAACGTTCGGCGCCACGTACTGCTCCCACTGAGTGCCCAATGCAGTTAGTTTTGATGAGTGTCAGTGTTCCTGCAGTGCAGGACTCCTCCTTGGACCCGATCCATCGTCGTCTAGATAACAGTTTACTGTAGACCTGTTAAAGAAGCCTTCATCTGCAGTTCATGAGCAACCGGACTTGGCTCCCTCATCGATTTCTTCTTCAGATGAAGAAGACATCGAGAAGGATCAACCCACGACAGCTTGCAGTTCTTTAATAAAATGCTTATTATTTTGCTATCTGTCATTCTTCTCTTTTTGGCTCCATCATCTCCAGGCTCTACTTCTATGATGAGACAACCCGCAGGCTCCTCTAACCTGCCAAAGATGGTTCTCTCCTGTTTCTCAAAGAAAGCCTTGCCCCACATCGAGAGTTGGTTGTCCGACAAGAGAGATCTTGGGAAGGCTATCTTTCGCACCCCTCCCCCTCGTCTGATGAAAACGAGATATCAGTATTATGCCACCGGGGAAGCTCCTTCTTTGGGAGTGTCTGCCTCCTCCCAGGGGAACTTCTCCGGCTAGATCAATTCTACGCGACGTTTGGCATTCACTTCCGCCAAGACCTGCTTTTCATCTTCTGAGCTGGACAATTTAGTGAAGAACTTATTCAAAGTCCTTGAAATCTTCAGCTTTCTAGATTGGCCTTGGGGGGGGCTTTGACAAAGAAAATTGAAGATTGCACCTCCATCCAAGACAACTTTACAGCTGACTGGTTGGGAGTGTTGTCCTGCATGGACAAGGCAGTATGTGATGGCTTACAGGAACTAGCTTTTCTCTTCGCCTTGGGCATCTTGAAGAAGAGGGAGTTGTGGTGTTCTTTTACCACGAAGTTAATTACTCCCTCTCAGAAGTTCTCTCTTCTCTTTACCCCTTTGGGTCGTGGGAGTCTGTTCCCTGGTGCTACTTTAGAGTGCATAGCTTCTGAGCTACAGAAGACGACGACACAGGATTTACTTGCACAGTCTACAAAATGGCCTAAGCAACCGATTCTTATGCCTGCACCCTCTTTTAGTCCCAATTAGCCCTCTCCTTTACAGCCACAGCCCTTTCGAGGTGGCAGAGCCAGATATCAGTCCTGTCCACTTAGCAAGATCCATTTAGTGCGCCCAATTAAGAAATCCTCTACCAGACCCTCCTCTAGCAAGTGAGGATCTGGTCCTCTGTGTTCTGGTGGGAGCCAGGCGTCTTCATTTCTGGAGGAAATGGGAATTGAAGAAAGCACAACCATGGGTTACAGAAGTCCTGAGAGAGGGGTATTCCATCCCGTTCAACGCAGAACCCCCATTGACATCGGCGCCCATCAGCTTGACAGCCTACTCTAGGCTCACAGAGGTTTCCAGCCCTGTCAGAGGAGGTGTCCTCCCCGCTCAGGAAAAGGGCTAGAGAGGTTGTGGAAAACGTAAACTTGAAGGGGTTTTACAACCCCCTTTTTGTTGTACCCAAGTCATCGTGAGGTTGGAGACATGTCCTGGACGTAAGCGTCCTGAATTTCTTCGTCAAAACAACAAAATTCAGGATGGAAACCAATAAATCGGTACTGTCCTCCATCCATCAAGGGGACTGGATGGTGACAATAGACATGGAGGACACTTACTTTCACATTCCAGTCCACTTGGAATCCAGGAAGTACTTAAGGTTCGTATTCCAAGGCAGGGTCTGCCAGCTTCCAATCCTTTGTTTTGGCCTTTTCACAGCACCACAGGTTCTTTCCTCGTTAGCGAAGTGGCTGCATCTGATGGGCATCATTGTATGCTTTTATCTTGATGACTGGCTCCTATGTTCTCTTTCAAGAACTTGCTGCGTGGAGGACTTGCAGAAGATACTCATCTCGCCCATGGTCTGGGCATTCTAGTCAACTTTCTCAAGTCGTAGTTTTGTCCTGACTCAGTTGATCATCTGTTTGGGGATGATGATCGACTCTGAGTTTTGGGCTTTTCCGTCACAGAGAAGAATCCAATTCTGCCTTCTAATGGTTCAGAAATTCCTCACTCCCCCTTCCTGCTCAGCCAAAGAGTGGATAAGCCTCCTGGGCACCCTCTTGTACATAGAGAAGTTCATGCCGTTAGGGAGACTTCACACAAAACCAATTCAGTTCTTCCTAAAGGCCAGCTGGCGCAGGAAGATGCTCCCAGACTCATTTGTCCTCCCCATCACTCCCAAAATAAAGGAGGACCTTTGGTGGTGGCTCAGAGAAGGGAGACTCTCAGTCAGGAGGTCGTTACATCCGTTGAACCCAAGCCTAACCTTATTCTCAGACGCTTTGGATCTGGGATGGGGGGCACATCTGCAAGATTCGAAAGTTGCAGGAAAGTGGTTGCAAGAAGAAAAGAGGCTCCACATAAATGTGAGGGAGCTGAAAGCAGTACATCTGGCTCTCCAACACTTCGCTTCAGTGATGTATGACAAGACAGTCATGACCAACTCGGACAACATGACAGTGTTAGCCGACATAAAGAATCAGGGAGGCACGTACTCATTCTCTCTTTGTCAAGTGGCCAATGATCTCTTTTGGGCCCAGAACAACTGCACCCGAATCGTCACCCACTTCATTAGGGCAAAATGAACGTCCTTGTGGACGAATTGAGTCACTGCAAACAGGTCCTATCGACGGAATGGACACTGAATCTGCAGGTGTGCACCGACCTGTGGAAACGGTGGGGAAGCTGTTGATAAACCTGTTTGCGACGTCAAGCAATAACCGCCTTTCCCTGTAGTGCTCGTCAGTTCCAAACCTTCTGGCATATGCATTAGATGCAAAGCTCCAGGACTGGTCCAACCTGGACATGTACACTTTCCCTTCTTTCAGCACAGTGAGGGGGGAGTCATCAACAAGATTCAGTCACACAGCAACTCCTTGATGATGCTTGTGGCCACATTTTGGCCAAAGAGGGAATGGTTCCCAGACCTTCTCTCAATGTTGGTGGACTTCCCAAGACTCCTACCACAGCACAGTGTTAAAATCTTTTCAGGCAGCCCCATTTCCTTTGCTTTCATCAAGGTTTGCCCACTCTCGCTCTGTCAGGAAGCTTGTCAGAGCAAAAGGATTTTCAAAAGCAGCTGCAAGAACTATCGCCAACTGTAGGCAACAATCTTCATCCAATGTCTACCAGGCTACGTGGTCCTTTTTCCGCAACTGATGTCAAAGACGCGGTATCTTGTCTTCTGAAACCACTCTAGCACAAATAGCCGACTTTTTAATCTTTCTGAAGTCTTCACGAGGTCTATTGACTTCAACTATTAAGGGATATAGATCCATGCTTAACTCGGTTTTAAAGGCACAGAAGACTGGATCTTGCAGCAAGTCACGATATTAGCTACTTAATTAAATCTTTCGATACTTCGAAAGAGGACAAACCAATGACTGTAGCTTGGAACTTGGATGTCGTACTTGTTGGCTCTCAGGCCTACCCTTCGAGGCTCTTCACACATCATCTCTAAGAGACTTGACGAGGAAGACCCTCTGTTTAGTGGCCTTGGCCACGGCCAAAAGAGTTAGTGAATTGCAAGCCCAGGACAAACAAGTTTGGTTTTCACAAGGGGATGTGGTATGCATGTTTGCTCTTGGGTTCCTTGGAAAGAATGAAACCCCATCCAATCCCTGGCCTTGTTCACTCTCTATCAAGAACCTAACAAGTATCCTTGGCCCGACAGACCAGGAGAGAGTTCTCTGTCCTGTCAGAGCTTTAAAGTGTTACCTTGAAAGGACTATGAACATCAGAGGTCCCACTCGTAACCTATGGTGCTCTGTAAAGAACCCTTCTCTCCATGTCCAAGAATGCACTGTCCTTCTTTCCTAGAGAAGTAATCTCTGAATCACACAGGGTATTCAGGAAGAGGCCTTACCCTTGTTGAAAGTTAAAAGCTCATGAAATGAGGGCAGTCTCCACTTCTTTGACATTTAAACATAATCTGTCACTCTCCACTATACTTCAAACTACGTATTGGAAGTGTAGATCTGTTTTTGCCTCTCATTACTTACATGATGTGGAGACCACATATGAAAACTGCAGTATGTTAGGTCTGTTCTCCGTGGCTGTCTTGATACTGCTAGAGGAAGGATAGGTGTGTATCTTATATTTCACTATCTCCTCAACTTGATTTTAGGTGATCGAGGTATGGGAATCCTGGGGGTACTGTGTACCTGGAGTACCCACCAGTCATTAGTTTTAATGGTTGGGTTTGGTTTTGTTTTTATGTGATGTGTAGGTAACGAGGTTATTTGGTCGATTTTTCTTGTACTGCGCCCAGGGCAAGGGCATACCTTTGATTGTTATGATGCCTTAGCAACCATCGGAGCACTCCTTGGCAGCAAGGCACCCACTAAAGTAGAGGCGACCCTCAGCTTTATTGCTGTGCCACCCCCCTTGATGTGGGACCACCTTGACGTGGTGAAGGGGCTCTTGAACCCCAGGAATTTGTCCCTAGGTTTGAGTCCAAGAGTCTCATATATAATTATATATTTCTTTGGATTAATTTTTGTGGAATTTTCCACTTGTGCTAAAATTTATTGGATCTGTTAAATAGGAAAAGATATCATAGCTGGGATTGGGTATATCTCTGAAGCTAAATAGTGGGAACTGTGGTAGAACCATGAACTGCCCGATAATGTTTGGACCTGAGAGTTATCAGATTGACAGCTCAAAGGCGGAACTATTCTTTAGGGCTGGAACATGGATTACAGGGGCGTCTGGTTCTGGGGATAGGACTCTAAGCTTTCTGTCTGATTTGCCCATAACATGATTAGGATGGGGATGATTGTATTCTTGTAATACTCTGTCCTAGCAAGCGAGTTTGGCTTACACTTGGGCCACTCTAATCATGTTGTGCCATCCCCTATGGGGTAGGGCAGGGATGCGAACATTTGGGAGTTGGTTCTCACCTGTGCCATTGGTGGAAGAATAAACTCCATGAAAGGCTCATAATATCTTTTTTTTAAGGTTTCCAAGTTTATTTAATTTTTCTATGCTGAAATCTTTATGTTGAGTAGTTTTAAAGATTTAAATACCCCTGGGCCCTTTGATGGTAGTGACCCGGCACAGTTGACAACCGATGGAACTTCCTCTGACAACCTTTCTCTGGAAAAATCAAATAAAAATCCTAAAGTAATTACACTGAAACCCTACGCTTCAGTACAAAGCAAACAAAAAAAAAGCAAATATCTTGACCCAACCTTGACTCACTTCGACTCCCTCTTTGGGAATGGAAGTTGGTCAAGATGCCTGACCTTAGAAACAGAAGAAATATCAGCATTGAAATTAGAAAACTTCCTGTTGAATCAACATTCAACTACTGAAATGTCATTTAGACAGATAAGAGAGCAGATGTGGTTGATAGAAACTACAACAAAAAATCAATCAAAATTACTTAACTTTAAAAAATATTGATAATATAAAGGTATATATGAAAAAAAAACATGAACAGTGTACAGAGTACCATAGTAATCCCTGATAATGATGAAGAACCAATAGAAAATAATATATTGCTGGATTCCTTTAAAAAAGGTACAACAATGTACAAGACTGTGAAATATACAATATAGCCAGTAGACGGAGTAATGAAAAAACACTGAGAATAGCAAAGATAAAATTTGAAGGCCATGAATTACCCTTAAAAATTAAAACCATGGGCCAAAGCAGAGAACTCAGAATCCATGTTCCAAAACCACTACAGTGCCAAAACTGTAGTATGTATGGACATACAAGGAAAAATTGCTGTAATACATCTACTTGTGTGTGTTGTGGATCTGACAAACATACCACACAGTGGAGGTGTGGTGAACCAAAATGCGTAAACTGTGGACAGAATCACCATGCAAGATCTAAGGAGTGTATATATTATATATACAATACAGAATTAAAATTACTTAAGGAAAGAACGGGAATGTCTATGAAAGAGGCTGAACTAGAACTAAAAGCTAGAGGAACGCATGATCCCGCTAGGAAATGAACGTTTTCTTCTATAATAAGATCAAGCAATGAAACAAAAATGGAAACAGGTAAGAGTAACAAAACCCTAAGACATAAATCCCAAGGAAAAAATAACTGCTTTGCAAGAAGAAACTAATGCAGTAAAAAACTAAGAAACATATATACAAATATTTGTTCAAATTCATTCGAAATATTAACAGAAATGTAAGCACAAGAAGATAATGCAAGTACCACAGAAATATTAGAGATACATAAGTTAAACTAAAGACGGGAGACCCGAATAAAGTACATAAACCAAAAAATTAAAAGAATATACCTTTTTCTCCTAAAATAATAATAAAACCAATGAAAACAGATACCCAGAACATCATAGAAATAGTAGAGGAACAAACCATTGATAAGAATGATTATGTGATGGGAGAAGAGATTACTCCATCACCGATAATTGTTGCAAAAAGAGTAAACGAAAAGACACTGAAAACACATGTGGATGTAATGAATGTTTCATTGAACTGTGCAACAAAAACTAAAGCATAACAAAAGACAGTTTAAGAAACACTATACGAAATTTTATTAGATATAGAGATAAAGAAACTATTAGTTTAGACACTCACGAAAAGGGCTGTATGTGCATTGGACATATAAAGAAAAACAAATAAATGTTGTAAATAAAATTTTAGAAAAAGTGCAAGTTGTTGATCCACGAAAAGAAAATAACACTTGAACACACTGTGATATTTTCAGTAATTATATTATACAATGGAACATAAATGGTGTACAGACCAGATTACATTTGGGAGAAATACAGCGATTACTAAGGGAATGGGAACCAATGATATTATGTTTACACCATGTCAACAAAACAATATCAACAATAGGTAAATATACTTCAGTATTTACATCTAGAGAAAAAGAAGGAAATTTAGGTACTGCTATGTATGTACATCATAAAGTATGTTATGACAAAGTACCTGTAAACTTTACTGACTTGCAAATATCAAGTATTAAAATACGAATAAAAAACGATAATTACATAATTTATGATTTATACAAACAACCTAATAAATATTACAACATTGATCAACTTGGAGATTTACTTAACAATGCCAAGGAACCTACATTAATAGTAGGTGATTTTGTGAGAGAGGTGCGAAATAATGAGCAGGAAGACAAGTACTGCTGATTTATTGATGAAGTGAGCTGCTTATAAAGCGGCGTGCGGACGTCTGCGTACATCGCAGAGACTGCGGGTACAAAGATTTACAGGTGACCTGAGGTCAAACTATTTCTATACAAAAATAGGACAAGTTCATACAGAAAACATAGTGATTAATAATGCCTGACATGTTACAAAAATACTTAGTTGAATGTACATAGGCATGATTATTCGGAAAGACAATAAAATATGTAATTTACAAATATTTAGTCAACACGTGATTTTGCTGACCCCAGGTCGATGTGAAGGCACCTCAGAAAACGGGATGTTCATTATAGAGAATGCGTTGAGCGGGGACTTTACAATACACCCCCCCAAGACGGAGGTAATGTCTGGTCAAAGCAGGTATCTGCTGGGGCAACGGAGGGGGCCTCACTTCCTGGATGTCAACTGGACAGGGTGGTTGCCTTCCTTGGTGCCCTCTGGAGCGATTTGTTGGGGTGCCTTTCTGTCTGTTTTCTGGGCTTTTCGGGGACACCCACACCTCTTTCCTGTGCATGAGGCTGTCCGCAGGGGTGCCACCCCCTGCGGAGGGCTTTGGGAACTGCCTCCGATGTCTTCCTCCAGGAATGCGGGTTTGAGACGCTCTACGGATATCCAGTCTTCCCGCCTGTGAATGGCTACTCGGAATGCCTTCTTGTCTCTTTCCAGTACAAGGAAAGGTCCTCTGTAGGGTCTGGTTAAGGGTGGGCGCACGGCGTCGTCCCTGATGAAGACGTGGGTGGCGTTGGATAGTCCGGGGGGCATGAAGGGGGACATCCTGTCGGTGAAAGTCCTTTGGCAGGGGGCGAACTTTCCAATCCTTTCATGGAGCCTGTGCGTCCCTATGTCGTCCCTGTCCTCTGCGACAAGTTCCCCTGGGACTACCAGGGTTTCCCTGTAGACTTTTTCCGCTGAGGAGGAGTCTCTGTTGGCTCGAGCGCAGTTCTTAACGCGAGGAGGACCTAGGGCAGCTGGTATTTCCAATTCTCGGAGGAGCAGCGGGCCATGAGGGACGCCTTTATAGACCTGTGGAACCTTTCCACCATTCCGTTGGCTGCGGGGTTGTAGGCAGTGGTGCTGTGGTGAGTGTTCCCCAACAGGCGTGCCAGGGCGGTCCACAGCTCAGACAGGAAAGCAGGTCCTCTGTCTGTATGCCGTGCCAAACGAACTTGTCCGTCAGCAGTCTTGCTGTTGTCCTTCCGGAGGGGTGGGATAGGCCGTGGATGACGTCGAAGACCTGTCGACGTCTGGAGGCGGGCACCAGGGGGCGGGGGCGTCTGGTACTAACATCGCCCAGTAATGTCGACCCTCCTGAGCGGAAGAGCACGTCCTTCCACCTCAGCGATGTGATGGCTGTACAGTAGGCGGGGTCTCACGGTCAGCAGCCTGCTCGCAGGTGAGGTCTTTGTAGTCGACCCTGAGTTGTACCGAGTCGATCTCGATCCTGGAGAGGGTGTGAGCTACTGGGTTCTTCCTGCCAGGGAGGTATTTGATGGTGCAGGTGAACTCTGCGATGGCTGCTAGGTGCCGCTGCTGTCTAGAGGACCATGCGTCCCTCAACTTCATGAAGGTATGGACCAGCAGCTGGTGGTCAGTCCAGACTGTGAAAGGCATTCCCTCCAGGAGGAACTTGAAGTGCCATACTGCCTGGTATGTTGCAAAGAGTTCCCAGTCGAAGGTGCTGTAGCGGGACTCGGTGGGGCTGAGCCTTCTGCTGAAGAAGGCGATGGGCTGAGGGGTCCCCCAATGACTTGTTCCAGGACAGCTCCGCAGGCGACGTCGCTGGTGTCCGTCGTCAGCTGGAGGGGAGTGTTGGGGTTCTGGTGGGCCAGAGATGTTGCTTTGGTGAGGGCAGCCTTCATCAGGAGGAAGACCTTCTGCTGGTTGGGGCCCCAGACTAAGGACTTTGGATGTCCCTTGAGGACCTCCATCAGGGGGGCCATGGTGTTAGCGATTCCTGGGATGAACCTTCTGTAGTGGTTGACCATCCTGAGGAATTCTTGCACGGCTCTGATGGAGGTAGGGGTGGGGAACTTCTCGACGGCTTCGACCTCCGACGACATGGGGTGGACGCCTTCGGGGGATATCTCATGGCCCAGGAATTCCACCTTTTCAACGCTGAAGGTACACTTGTTGAACCTGACGACGAGGCCATTTTCCTGCAGGCGCTGCAGGACCTTCCGGATGTGCCACAGTTGTTCTTCCCGAGATCTGGAAAAGATTAGGATATCGCAGACGTAGTAGACGCAGAAGTCCAGGTCCCCCAGGATGCTGTCCATCAACCTCTGGAAGGTCGCACCTACGTTCCTCAGGCCGAAGGTGGAGAAGGTGAAGGCGTAGGACCCGAAGGGCGTGACGATGGCAGTTTTGAGGATATCCTCTGGCGCTACTGGTACCTGAAAATATGATTTTAAGAGATCCATTTTTGAGAACATTTTGGCCCTGTGGAAAGAGGCCGTCAGGTCCTGCATGTTGGGCAGGGGGTAGTGGTTGGGCTTTGTTGCAAGGTTCAGCCACCTGTAGTTGCCGCAGGCCCTCCAGGTGCCGTCTGCTTTCTGCACCATGTGAAGAGGGGATGCCCACGGGCTGGGAGTCTTCCTGCATATGCCCATCCTCTCCATCTTATCAAAGGCCTTTTTGGTCTCCTGAAGGCGTTGCGGGGGAAGTCGTCGGACCTTTGAGTGTGTCGTGGGCCCCTTTGTTTTGATGTAGTGGTATATCCCATGTTTTACAGGAGCCCCAGGCATCTGGCGGAGCTCGGGTTTGAAGACTTCCAGGAACTCCTTGAGGAGGGAACCGTATTGGTGGGGCCCGACGGAACAGATGGCGGGCTCCTTGGGGCCCGGCGACAAAGGCAGGGACTGACAGGAGTCGGTGTCCAGCAGGCGTTTGCGGCCGACGTTGACTGCCATTCCGAAGTGGGCGAGGAAGTCCGCCCCTAGGAGTGGGGTCCTGACGTTGGCGATGATGAATTCCCAGTTGTAGCTCCGGCCAAGGAGGGAGATCAACAGGAGCTTGGTGCCATAGGAGGGGATGGGGGACCCGATCGCGGCCATCAGGTAGGCAGTTGGGTCCGGCGGGCATCTGCGGTCCTCTCCTGAAGGCGGGAACACTGAACGCACGGCTCGTGTTGACCAACATTATCCTGCTGGAGATGGTATTGCGGACATAGAACCCTACTGGTAAGGGGCCCCTGGGTTTTTCTGCTGCTGCTGCCATGGCGGCCTGTGCGGTTGTCCGCTGCCTCCTCCTTTTTTTGAAGGGAAGAAAAGGCAGGGCCGGGAGCTTCGCATCTCCGGGCAGCTCTCCCGAACCTCCGATGGTAATATCAAAGCTTCAGCCCCTCCCTCTTCTGCTGGTGGGACGGCCTTTTCTGTTCGACGATGTTGATGGGCTCAGTGGTGGGGTCCTCCGGCAGGAGGCAGTTGGCAGAGTGTGCGGCTGTGGTCGGCCGCTTGGCTGCCTTCATGGAATCTGTCAGCTGCTGCGCTACCCTGACCAGGTCCTCGACTGGCAGAGTATATGTGTCCATGATCTGTCCACGGACCTCCGGCAGGAGCTGCCGCAGGAAGATCTCCCTCGACAGGCTGATTTCTTTGCGCCTGCTGTTGCTGTCAGTCTTGAGGAGGAGGAGGAGGTCCTGGAGGGCATGCCACGTTTCCAAGAGGTTTCCCTCCTGTTGGGGGTTGAGGGCAAGGTCGAGGGCGTGGGCAGCTCTCTCGGAGACTGGCAGGGAGCAGGTCTTGATGAGAGTGGATTTTAGTTCTTGGTTACTGACGACGTGGGTCCCTACCACGGGGACCGACATCGTCAGTAACCACGGGGCGACCTTCTTGTATATCTCCTCCGGGAGGGTGTTGATGGCGATGTCAGCCTTTAATACCTCGTCCGTCAGGCTTGCTACCCTGAACTGCCCCTTGACCCTGTAGAACCAGAACGCTGCATTTTCCCTGGTAAATGGCGGCAGCCTTATGGTAAGGGCCATCTTTGGTTGATCCGTCCGGGGGGGTCATTGTGTGGGGTGCAGGTACCGCGTGGAGGTGCGCGGGAGGGGGTTGTGAGAGGGTGTCTGCCTCCAAAGGTTCAAATAATTTGTACGTGGTTAGGAATGTCCGTCATCTGCTCATTTCTCTTTCTCACTAGGAGTGTGAGGGGAGTTAAATGTCAAAACACGCTGGGGGAGCGTGCCGTGAATATTAAATTTTGATGCTGGCAACCTGCTGACGAGGGTTGGTAAACGCCCGAACGCTTTGTTAGAGCACCGTAGTTAGTCCGTTAGGGGCGTAGGTGAGGTTCATCAGGCCAAGACTTAGTCACTGTTTGGGTCCATTAATGGCTTCCAGAACCACTCCGGGGTCACCACTGTGAGAGAGGTGAAATAATGAGCAGGAAGACAAGTACTGCTGATTTATTGATGAATTTGTTACTTAGAAAGCCAGTGCATTTGGATGTCTAAATTATATCGCAGAGACCGGAGGTACAAAGATTTACAGGTGACCTGAGGTCATACTATTTCTATACAAAAACAGGACAAGTTCATACAGAATTAATAATGCCTGACGTGTTACAAAAATACTTCGTTACATGTTCATAAGCATGATCATTTGGAAAGACAATAAAATATATAATTTACAAATATGGTGGTCAACACGTGATTTCGCTGACCCCAGGTCGATGTGAAGGCACCGCAGAAAATGGGATGTTCATCATAGAGAATGTGGTTGAGCGGGGACTTTACGATTTTAATGCTCACAACCTAATATGGGACTGTAATTGTACAAACCCAAATAGAACAGGGAGTAAAATAAGAGTTCATGGATTCAAACGACATGTGCTGTATAAATGATGATGAAAATAGCACATATTTTTCAAAAGCACATGGAACATTTTCCTCAGTAGACTTAACTCTATGGACAACAAGTATATTTGACAGATTAGGTTGGAATACAGTTGATGACTTGCACACCAGTGATCATTTCCCAATATTAATTTCCGTATTAGAAAATAATTCTGCAAAACATGTCCCTCACTATAACATTTATAAAGCAGATTGGGAGAGAGATGAAACGCACGCTAGAAATGTCCCACCATTTGAATTTTTAAAAGACCATAATGAAACTAATAAATTTCATGTTGATTTCATAAAAAATGCTGCTGATAAAGCAGTACCAAACTCAAAACCCCATCCAACAAAACACAAAGTTCCATAGTGGTCCATATGCTAACAGAATTAATAAATATAAAATACTCAATAGGGAGACGATTAGATAATTTGAATAGAAAGTTCAGTAAAATAAAACTTTACCAATATTAGGAGGAACTTTATAAAAAATTATTATATTATTACTAGAAATTGATACTTTAAAACCTCTGTACAACAAAATATCTGCAGAATTTAAAAAAGAAGTAATTCAAGTAAGAATCATTTCATGGAGGAAATACGTATTAGATCTCTCAAATAATACTCCCATGCAGAAAATATGGGAAAAATTCAGGAAAATAAGCGGTACCCATGTTAAACCACCTAGACATGCCATATTAAAAGATGGGAAAAGAATGCTTGATCCAAAAGAAATAATATAATAGAAAATTTAGCAAATGTAAGTAGTAATAAAAATTTAGATGAACACTTCCACACAAAGGAAAATAAGATAGAATTAACTCTTAAACGCCAACTGGACGTATCGTACGTAACTAAAATTGTCTGTCGGGTGCCGAGTGGACATTACGGCACGCTGTGCTAAAAAAATGTTTTTTAAATATTCGCAGAAAAACAGTTATAGGCCTAGTTTGCGAAAGATTTTAAATCACACGCCTTGAGGGATGCTGGGAGTTCATGGATCAGGCTGTTGTTTTGTTTACAAGCGTTACCCAGCTGTGCATGCACGAATTTCAATCTTCTTGCACTACAGAGCATTGGCGATGCATCGTCGGAAATCGATTTCTTGACGCATTCATGTTTTGCAGAACTTTTGCGAATGTTAGCATATTTGTAACGCAACAGGACGTTTGCAGAGATGTCCCAACGTCGTCAGGACCGTGGAAGGCGCGTATTGCCTGTCGGTAGTGAGCGTATGAGGTGAGTTTTAGATTTGGATGCTGGAGAGGGACCAAGCACCCAAGGTGACCCAGCTTTTCAACACCGTGTTGTGCGGCCACGTGTGGCTGAAAGGGACCAAGGACCACATCCTGTGCCTTTTACGACCCCTAGGAAGCATCGGGGTGTCCTGAGGGGCATTCGTAAGCATTTGAAAGGCCTCCAACAAAAGGACATTGATGAGTACTCGTTGGAGCTCGATCGAGAGCAGATGGAAAGTCCTCATTTGATGGCAGTTGGTCATCTAGTGACGAGGACATCACAGCCGATGTCAGTGATGACGAGTATTTGCCCCCAATGTCCGTACGAGAGCCAGAGCATGAAAGTGAACTGGAGTTTAGTGGTTTCAGTGCGTATGAGGGAGAGTCTGAGGAGGAGGAGGCACCGATTGTGGCTGGTGGGGATGAGACAGAAAGTGATGGTGAAAGTGAGGGAGATGGGCCAGTGGGGAGGGTGAGAGTGTGAAGTCATGCCCGCGCAGGGGCCCGTAGAAGGTCGCAACGTCGCGGCAGCTTAGGTGAAGGCCGTTCGTCCGAAAGTGATGAGGGGTGGTTGGAGGACCCCACCCCACCTAACATGCACCCATTCACGGCAGTATCTGGACTGACCGTCCCTGTGCCTCTCACTGCACTGGGGTTCATTCAGCTCTTACTGACGCGGGAATTGCTGGAATACCTCGTTGCAGAGACGGCAGATTACGCTCAGTACTGCCGTGAGGAACTGCAGGACGACGTTGTCGTATTGCTGGCGGGCTGCAACCTCACAGACATGGCGATTTTTTTGGGCTAACATTTTCTTTGGAATGATGCCTGCTGCTGACGTCAAACCACAATATTGGAGGCGGAATTTTTGTTTAAGACATTGTAATGCCCATTGTGCCCAATAGTTTCCTGGCGTTGGACAGGTATTTCAACGCAAACCGGGGCCATACCCGAATAACCCCGACCGCCTCATCTTAGTCCCCCCAGTGTTGGACTACATTTGTGAACGGTGCCAGTTTGTCGTGGTTCCTTCCAAGAACCTTTCTTTGGATGAGGGGATGATACCATACAAAGGGCGTCTAAGTATAAAAGTGTACAACCCCAAGAAGCCAAAGAAATATGGTGTGAAGTTATTTTTATTACGGAATCCAACACTGGATACGCCGTGGACTTCTCTGTGTATTCCGGGTATTCTCCACGCTGAAAAAACACTGTCTTTGGTCTTGTGGATCGTTTCTGTAATCAGGATACCACCTGTTTATGGATAATTATTATAACTCAGTATCCCTGGCCCAGGAACTGTATGAAGCAGGTGTGCACGTCAGTGGTACCCTGACAGGTGCGTGGGACCCCAAATGTCCTCAAGAGTTTTCATTGCTAGCCAGCCGCAACATCTGGCAAGAGGAGAGACAGAGTGGCGGCGGAAGGAGATGTCTTCGTCATCTGTTGGAAGGGGGTCCGACTCGTGCCCATGATTATGATGAGTCATCAGCCCATCCAAGAAGAGATCGTTCAGTGGAAGAAGACACGTCGGCAGGGCCGAGTTACGTATGAGGAGTTTCGTGTCCAGCGGCCTACCGTCATTGGGCACTACAGTAGGCACATGGGAGGAGTTGATCTCTTTGATCAACTCATCCAGTATTATCCCTTTGCCAGGAGAACCAGAAGCTCCTCAAATACCTCCTTCAGTTGGCCCTCCAGAATGCCTACATCCTCTACTGTGGGTACAATTCGGACACCTGGAGGTTGTCCCACATCCAGTTTCTCGAGGTGGCCGGGAATGCCCTCATAAACTTTAATCCTGAGGAGTGGCCTTCCAACACCGCCCCCCTGCCCTGAGCTCCAGATCTGCCCCGAGAGGATAGGGCAGATGTCACTAGGAGGTCTTCCTGCTCCTGCCGACGCCGCCCCTGCTGCCGTCGCCCTTGATGATGCTGCCCCTGCTGCTGCCGCCCTTGATGATGCCGCCGCCCCTGCTGTCCCTGTCCCTGCAGCCACCATCCCTCACATTGCAATGTCCCGTCGGGTAGTGGACCCTGTGTGTCGGATGCAGGCAGGGAATCACACACTGGAGCTCCTAGAAGGGCGTGGCAGAAACGGTGCCAGGTGTGCCAATGAATGGCAGAAGAAGAGACACCCCGGTAATAGTCTGTTGCACCTGCAAGGTAGCACTGCAGGTTCAGAGTGTGACCGCAAAGTACCACACTGCGGTCATATATTGGAGTGCACCTACCGAGGGACACTGGAGGCGCAGCGGATCGCTAGGGGCGGCCCATCTGCAGTAATGCGCCTTACGCTCCTCCTCCACCTGTACCTCGCCATGTCGAGAGGAAAAAAATGCAAGACTCTTCAATGGAGGAGGGAGTTAAGTTGAGTATACCTTAGTTTTGCCAGACCAATGAGCTGATTAACAGTTCTCCTAGGGCTGAAAACAAGAATACAACGAAGAGTCAGGATTACGAGTGAGTATTCTGCATTGATTTTATATTTAGTTTTATATTTATTACAAGTTTTTATATATCTGTATTTATTGGTGTTTTGTATATTATTTCATTTTATGCATAAGAAAAGTTTTTCACCTGCATTCCTTTTAGTTATGTTTTCATACCAAAATAAAAAAATATATATATATATATATATATATATATATATATATATATATATATATATATATATATATATATATATATATATATATATATATTATGTTATGGGCCCATCAAACATACACAAGTCTCTTAAAATACAAATAAAGTCACTAAACGACCAAGTCCACAATAGGTGGAATGGCCGCAACAGAGTGTACAGAGATGGAATCAAGGAGGATAAGTAAAACTGAAAATAAACCTTAATATTTAATACAAACTTTTAGAAAGAAATGACCACTGAGCCTCTTACAAAATACATTAAATGAACACAAAAATCAACCACACACTGAAAACATCGAATAACAAACACTTTACACCAAATTAAGATAGGCTATACAATTACACTTTAAAGAGAGGGCCCTGAAAGTAATAGGATGTCGAAAAGACAGAATAACCTAACTTAATACAGACTAAATGTTTATAAAAAAACTGCTTCCTTAAGTGAGCTGTAAACAGTAGAAGAGGCAAACGCAGCCTTCAAATCACGGGTCGAGGGGCATAATATATATACTGAGACCTTACCAAACGTAAGAGAGGTCCCCTAGGCAGTATTACTGAACCAAGGGCGTAGACAGAAGATAGAATCACTTTAACGTCGCAAGACGATCAACGGACACGGCCGTCCGACAGGCAATCACACCTTACCAGTTGGCAGAGAGGTCCCTTGGCAGTGTTACTGGACCAAGGGCGAGACTGAAGAATAAATCAATCTCCCAAAGCAGCAGCAACTGATGAAAGGCAGGTATCGTAATCCAGAGATAGTTCAAAATCAATCAAGAATAAGGCAGGCCCACACAATGCTAAAGGTCCAGAAAACAACTCTCTCAGTCCTCGAGAAACAGCGCCGAATACAGGTCCGGACGAGAAGCCAAAACCACGTGAAAATAAAACAAGCTCATTGTAATTAAAACTAAACAACAAGTCAGAAATGTCGGGGAGGAGGAAACAGGGTCATAACGTTCCAAAAGAATAATTACTGCCAAAGTGGCTTATTCAAAACAAATTAATTTACGTTAAATTAAACACATACTGACACCTCCTCACCCAACAAAAAAATTTTCCACAAGAAAATTTTTCTACAAAGTATTGAACTTAACTCAAAATTCAAAGAAATATATAAAAATGCTAATATCAAAAACAAACATAGCAATTCAATCTATATGAAATAAAACAGGGACAATAAGAAAAAATTCAAGTCCAATGACAAAACTCAAAAAGTGATTGAAAATACTATATCACATTGCCGGCCAAAAATAGATTAGTGGCAAAAAATTTTGTACCACTTTCAATAGTCAATAGATATCAAATCTTAACCTTAATATTATGACTTAAAACTAATACAAGTAAATAATTTATAGTGACCACGCCAAAAATAACATCAGTATCAACATATGAAGAAATATGGTAATATCCCCATGAACTCACAAGTGGAGCGGTGGGCACAGGTTAGCAGAACAGCAATATTAACAAGACTAACCTATTATTAGACTAAACCTAGATAACCAACAACCAAAAATATAAATCGACCACAATGGGGCTAGTGTTACATTCAACCAAGGTCACCACTCATACACCAGCCTGTAGCGCCTAAAAACGGCCGTGCTACAGACCCGTGAGCCCGTGACCTGGCTAAATTATTCTGAAAACACAAATATCAGTCAAACAAAAATAAGGACCAAAACCTTAATAAATTAACCTTAACTTAGTCTAGGTCACCACTCATACACCAGCCTGTAGCGCCTAAAAACGGCTGTGTAGTGCTACAGACCCGTGAGCCCGTGACCTATCTAAGCTTTGTAAAGAAAGAATTAATGTGGACCATTGGCACAAATAAAGAACAGGGACATAACAGTATATGATTAATGATTCATAAAACTAACCATCAATCACCAAAAATAAGAAAAAACGTAACACACCGTTCACATATCCATGATTTTACGACACACTCAATATTGTGGCCCTTCACAACACCTTCCAATAATGCCTCTTTTCACTCCAGAGAGCGTCCTTACTCAACACTAGTTGTTTTTGCAACTCACTGAGTTTCAAAGAGCGTCTTTTCACTTCACTTCACTCAGTTTTAGTGCTCTACACTTCAGAGAGCGTCCTCACACTAAACGGGTTTGGGCCTTAAATACACACATCATTAATGGACATATACAAGACAATGGTAACACCTTAAAATTAACCTGGACATACACAAGACAATGGTAACACCTTAAAATTAACCTGGACATACACAAGACAATGGTAACACCTGAAAATTAACCTGGACATACACACATACTAAAATAAACAGAAATCAAAAAAATAAACAGAAATCAACCACTCTTAATCAAAGACGACACCGAAGAAAAACCTGCAAATCACGACATTTAACATCTTAATCTTAAGTACTTAATCCTAAATTATTTCATAAAACAAAACACCTGACACAACATTATTACAACACACCTGGAAACCTGTACATTCAATAAATTTATAGGATTAATCAAATCAATTAATATAAGTATATACAAAACAACTTTACGAAGAACAAAAAGGTTTTTCTCAAATCAACCTATCGATCAGTCACTGATGCGTGATAGTGCATCAGCGACAACATTACTTTTGCCTGGAATGTGAAAAGCTAAAATTCCATTCCTGGAGCAGGAGTCTCCAACGCATCAACCGTTGATTTTTATTCCTAAACCTGTTCAAGAAAACCAACGGATTATGATCCGTTAATATTTTAATCGGAGTCCCTGTAGAGGATAAATATACCTGAAAATGATTAACAGCTAAAATTAATCCCAAAGTCTCTTTCTCTACAGTCGAGTATTTCCGTTGTGCCGGATAACTTTTTGGAGAAATAGGCAACAGGATGAGATACTCCATGAGCATCTTCCTGCAACAAAACTGCTCCAACCCCAACATCACTGGCATCAGTAGCAAGCGAAAAAGAACGTCAAAATCAGAGCTTTCAAAATAGGGAAATTCATTAGGACCTGCTTTAACTTTTCAAAGGCATTTTGGGCATCATTAGTCCATACAAAAGTCACATTCTTACGTAATAAATTAGTCAGGGCTCCAGCGATATCAGAAAAATTCTTAACAAATCTACGGTAATACCCTACTAAACCAAGGAACTTTCTGACATCCCTGCGACACTGGTATTTCAATATGTCTAATAGAGTCTACGTTTGCCTGTTTCGGAGCCACTTTCCCAAATCCTACTTCGTGACCCAAATATACAACCTTTGCTTTGGCAAACTCACTCTTTTTAGGTTTATAACCAAACCAGCTTTCCTAAGTACCTGAAATAAAGCCTTAATACGTTTAAGATGGGTGTCCCAGTCATCACTATAAATTACAATATCATCAATATAAACAACACACCCTCTAAACCTTGGACCAAAGTATTCATTAACCTTTGAAAGGTTGCAGCGGCATTCTTCATCCCAAAAGGCATTACTTTACATTGGTAGAGTCCGCGCTGCGTTAAAACGCTGACAAATCCTGTGCCCGTTTGGACAGCGGAACTTGCCAATACCCCTTTAACAAATCAAATTTAGTTATATATTTTGAATTCCCTATCCTGTCAATACAGTCCTCTATCCTGGGTAAAGGATAACTATCAGGCTTTGTGACCTCGTTGACTTTGCGGTAATCAAAACAAAGCCTGAATTGACCATCCTGTTTCTTTACCAAAACAACAGGTGAAGACCACGGACTGTTGCTGGGTTCGATCAGCCCGTGTCGTAACATATAATCAACCTCTTTATCCACAACATCATTTTTAAATGGATTTAACCTGTAAGGGGGATTGTTTTACCGGAGTTGCGTTACCCACATCCACATCATGTTCAAGGACAGTGGTCTGTCCTGGAACATCCGAAAATAAATCCTTATAACTAAAAACTAACTTTTTCAAAGATCCCTGTTCTACTAAATTCAAATGTGAAACCATTTCTGAAAAAATTTTCTAAAGAATGTTCATTATCATTAGCCATTCGGCACCATCAAAACAATCATCATCAAAAATTACTCACGTCTGGAAAAGAAAAAGAATTAATACCGTTACACTTTGTAGTATCACCAACTAATGCCACGGGAATAACTTTGTCACGACCTTTATAAGCCTTTAACATATTTATGTGACATAACTGGTAGGGTCTCCTCCTTTCAGGAGTTTCAACTAAATAATTAACATCACTTACTTTCTTTAAAATTTTCCACGGTCCTGAAAATGAAGCTTTTAAAGGGTTTCCTGGAATGGGAAGCAATACCAAAACATTATCACCCACTACAAAAATTACGCTCCTTAGTCTTTCGGTCAAAAAGTATTTCATTTTCTTTTGGCTACACAATAAATTTTCACCAGCAAACTTCCAAGCCTTCGTTAATTTATCACCCAAATTACTAACATAATCTAATAAATTCATATCAGGGCGTCCCCTCCCAAGATTCACGAACCACATCCAATGGACCACGTTGACAATGACCAAAAATAAGGCTGAAAGGTGAAAATCCTAAAGACTGACTCGGCACTGACCGAAATGCAAAAATAATAAGGTAGTTCCTTATCCCATTCAGAACCATTAACCAAACAATACTTTTTTATCATAGACTTCATGGTTTGATGAAATCGTTCCAAAACACCTTGACTTTCAGGATGGTACGGAGAAGAAGTCACATGATTAATTTTAATTCAGCCATCTTCTCCCCTAAATAATTTACTCAGAAAATTAGACCCACAATCGGACTGAATTACTTTGGGCATTCCGAACCTGGTGAAAAATTCAATTAATACTTCAACAATTTTAACAGATTTTACATTTCTCCAGTGGTATTGCCTCAGGATATCGAGACATCCTATCCATAATTGTTAAAATATACTGATTGCCACTACGAGTTTTTCTTCCCAACAGAGGACCAACCACGTCAATAATTACCTCTCTGAACGGTTCAGAAACAACAGGAATAGGATGTAATGGTGCCTTGGAATTGGTTGATTAGGCTTCCTGACCTTTTGACATGCATCACAACTATTTACAAATTTTTAACATCATCTTTCATCTTAGGCCAAAAATAATTTTCACACAATTTACGAGTGGTTTTAAAACACCAAAATGACCAGCCAAACCATTTTCATGAGCTAATGCCATTAACTCCTTTTCGATAAACAAAAGGAACCACAATCTGTTTAACAATTTCACAACCTGTGTTAATGGCATCAAAAGGTCTACTTATTCTATACAAAATATTATTAATTATCTTAAATCGAGGGACAGTCAAATCCGTAATTTCGCCAGACTCAACTGGCAGGTCTTTAAAATCTGCTTTCTGAGCTGTAATAAGTTCCTTAGTAGTCCAATTAAGTTTATTATCCAACACACCACTATCTATAACTAAGCTATCACTACGATCTAAACTACTCAAATCAACATCAACTACCGAAGAGCTAACTTATGAGTCAACACTACTAGCCTTCGATCGGAGTGACTACAGATATTTCATTACTGAACTTAATACAATAGGAAAAGTTTTATTTATTAGGCGACATCATTCCCAACACCAAATCCACATCTTTAATAGGAAATTTATCAATAATGGCCAGTTTTAAATAACCTGAAAAAGACGGGCATGATAAATAAAAACTCTCAACCGGGTAAGACCTGACCGTATCTGGAAAACCACTTAACAAAACATATTCCTTATTTGAACATTCCCAATCAATAGGTAAGGATTCTCTGAGAATTAAAGACTGAGCAGCCCCAGTGTCACGCAAAATTTTAACCTTTCTTTGCTCAGTCGAATTCCCAGAGCGAACAAAACCATCAGACAAAAATTTCTGAAAAGGAGCCAGTGACTTATTGCCTAGTCATTGATTATTAGAGTTCTCAGCCACTGACTCGTTCTCATTCCTACGAATGGCCATTACCGGACGTCTTTCGGTCCTTTGTGACCTTTTAAATGCATAACACATGCTCTTGACGTGTCCCTTCTTATGACAGAAGAAACAAGTCAAAGTTTTCAACTTCTCCGGGTTATCTGTGGTCTGCCTATTATAGCTGTTAACAGGAGTAGTACGAGAACCATAAAAACATTAGGCCTATTATACCTGTTCTGATTACTACTCCTGTTAACTCACCCAACCAGATTTCTCATTTCTGGGCACTTCCCTATCACATTTTTATGAGAGAGGAGGTACTCATCACTTGGTAAATTGCCACCTCCTGCAAAGTTTCTAATTTTAACTCTTCGAGGTGTACCTTCACCTCATTAGGCACGGACCTTTAAACTCCTCAACCAAAATCAATTCTTTTTAATTTCAAAGTCTGTCACCTCCTTAGACTTTAACCAGTCGCCAGCAAATTGCTTTTAGCCCTGGCGAACTCTACAAAAGTCTGCCCTCTTTCCTTCTGTAAATTACGGAAGCGTTGTCGGTAAGCTTCCGGTACCAACTCGTAAGCCTTCAAAACTATGGCCTTTACAGAATCATAATCTGAAGACAGATCTTCGTCCAAGGTAACGTAAACTTTCTGGGCCTTACCTAACAATTTACTCTGAATAAGAGTGGTCCAATACTCTTTTGGCCATTCCAACCTTGAAGCTATTCTTCTCAAAAGAAACAAAAACTCTGCCAAGTTAACTTCCTGAAAATTTGGGACTAACTTTAGAGCTTCAGTTAGATTAATACAAGGCATTGCAGACACATTATGTTGGGAAGAAGAAGAACCCTATTACTCAATGCTTGCATAGCAAGTTCTGTGCTGCCTCTCTCTCTCTCTCTCCTCAGCCTTCAACCTTTGGAGATCTATTTCATTCTTTTCAACTGAATCTGCCTATCTAAAATTTCTACTGACACCGCTTCCTCCACCTGCCTAGTCTCTGGTTTACCTTCTGCCTTCATCACCTTAACCTTTTCATAAACATTAAGCAGCAACAAGCCCTTCCTAACAGACCCAGGATTTTCAATTTCAACAAATTCAGCTACACACTCTAAATCAGGCTTATTCAATTCTGCCAACCTGTCCTGCCACCCCTCTCCACTCAAGAGCTCCGGGATATTCAAATCAGCCATAGTAAATTAATTACACACAAGTAAATATATAAATGTATCTCACAAAATATACCCAAAAACAAACCAATACACTGAACACCAATAACCACACAAATATCCTACCACGGTCAAGAAAAAAATTATAAACACCTTATCAACACAAAAAAATAGGAGAGAAGGTATTACTATGCTCACAAAACACCCCAAGAATCCACTCTATACACTCAAGTGACTACAGGATCCGACAAATCAGAACTGGATCAAAACACGGTCGCCAAATGTTATGGGCCCATGCCCATCAAACATACACTAAGTCTCTTAAAACACAAATGAAAGTCACAAACGACCAAGTCCACAATAGGTGGAATGGCTGCAACAGAGTGTACAGAGATGGAATCAAGGAGGATAAAGTAAAACTGAAAATAAAACCTTAATATTTAATACAAACTTTTAGAAAGAAATGACCACTGAGCCTCTTACAAAATACATTAAATAAACACAAAAATCAACCACACACTGAAAACATCGAATAACAAACACTTTACACCAAATTAAGATAGGCTATACAATTACACTTTAAAGAGAGGGCCCTGAAAGTAATAGGATGTCGAAAAGACAGAATAACCTAACTTAATACAGACTAAATGTTTATAAAAAAACTGCTTCCCTTAAGTGAGCTGTAAACAGTAGAAGAGGCAAACGCAGCCTTCAAATCACGGGTCGAGGGAATAATATATATTCGAGAGACCTTACCAAACGTAAGAGAGGTCCCCTAGGCAGTATTACTGAACCAAGGGCGTAGACAGAAGATAGAATCACTTTAACGTCGCAAGACGATCAACGGACACGGCCGTCCGACAGGCAATCACACCTTACCAGTTGGCAGAGAGGTCCCTTGGCAGTGTTACTGGACCAAGGGCGTAGACTGAAGAATAAATCAATCTCCCAAAGCAGCAGCAAACTGATGAAAGGCAGGTATCGTAATCCAGAGATAGTTCAAAATCAATCAAGAATAAGGCAGGCCCACACAATGCTAAGGTCCAGAAAACAACTCTCTCAGTCCTCGAGAAACAGCGCCGAATACAGGTCCGGACGAGAAGCCAAAACCACACGTGAAAATAAAACAAGCTCATTGTAATTAAAACTAAAACAACAAGTCAGAAATGTCGGGGAGGAGGAAACAGGTCATTACGTTCCAAAAGAATAATTACTGCCAAAGTGGCTTATTCAAAACAAATTAATTTACGTTAAATTAAACACATACTGACAATATATATATATATAAATAAAATATATATATATATATATATATATATATAAAAATATGAAAAATGTATGAATATGTATGAATATATATATATATATATATAAATATATATATATATATATATATATATATATATATATATAAATATATATGTGTAAATAATGTGTATAAATATATATATAATAAATATATATATATATATATATATATATATATATATATATAAGACTCTTAATGTATATATATATAAATATATATATATAATAATATTATATATATATATAAATAATATATATATATATAAATATATATCAGTATATATATAATATAAATATGTATATATATATATATATAATGTATTTGGTATTTTTTATAAGCAAAAAATCTAACATTCTAGTGATATTTAATCATTTACCTTCATTTTGCAACAAACGGGAAGTCTCTAGCACAATATTTCGATATATGGTGAATTTTTGAAAAAAAACCTTGTCCTTCCCTCCGCGTGCGGTAACTGCTGAAAATCTCAGAATTTCTTTAGTCACCTTGTAATTTTTGCACCGTTTTCTATTAGGCCTTACATAAAAAAATACATGAAAATGTGCATAAATTTCATGTAGAATACAACAAAAAATAACTCATGGTTTTAGCTTTTATCAGTTTTGAAATATTTTCATATAAATCACGATAAGTGCCAAAATTTAAACCTACAATTCAACTTTGAATCGACCGAAATGGTCGAAAAATGCAATTAAAAACTAAAAAAATCGTACATTCTAGTAAAAATCAATCATTTACCTTCATTTTGCAATAAACGGGAAGTCTCTAGCACAATATTTCGATTTATGGTGAATTTTTTTGAAAAAGCTTTCATTCCCTCCGCGTGCGTAACTCTGCTGAAAATCTCAAATTTCTTTAGTCACCTTGTCGTAATTTTAAAACAAATTTTAAAATCTATTAGGCTTTAAATAAAATGTTATGCATGAAAATGTGTGCAATTTCATGTAAATACAACAAACAATAACTCATGGTTGTAGCCTCTATCAGTTTTGAAATATTTTCATATAAATCATGATAAATAGAAAAATTCGAACTTCAGTCATCTTTGACTCGACCGAAATGGTCGAAAAATGCAATTATAGCTAAAACTCTTACATTCTAGTAACATTCAATCATTCAATAATTTATCTTCATTTTTGGTAACAAACGGAAGTCTCTAGCAAAATATTTCGATTTATAGTGAATTTTTAAAAAAACAAATTCCTTCCTTGCGCAATGTAACTCTGCTGAAAATCTCATTGATTCTTTAGTCACCTTGTCGTAATTTTCACGGTTTCTGTTAGGCCGTACATAAAGTGTTATACATGAAAAATGTGCGTAATTTCATGTAGAATACAACAAAAAATAATTCATGGTTTTAGCTTTTATCAGTTTTGAAATATTTTCATATAAATCACGATAAATGCCAAAATTTAAACCTACGGTCAAACTCGACCAAAATGGTCGAAAAATGTAATTATAAGCTAAAACTCTTACATTCTAGTAAATTCAATCATTTACCTTCATTTTGCAACAAACGGGAAGTCTCTAGCACAATATTTCGATTTATGGTGAAATTTTGAAAAAAGCTTTCATTCCCTCCGCTCAAGCATAACTCTGCTGAAAATCTCAAAATTTCTTTAGTCACCTTGTCGTAATTTTTGCACCGTTTTCTATTAGGCTTTACATAAAGTGTTATACATGAAAATGTGCGCAATTTCATGTAGAATACAACAAACAATAACTCATGGTTATAGCTTTTATCAGTTTTGAAATATTTTCATATAAATCACGATAAATAGAAAAATTTCGACCTTTGGTCAACTTTAACTCAACCGAAATGGTCGAAAACTGCAATTGTAAGCTAAAACACTTACAGTCTTGTAATATTCAATCAATTACCTTCATTTTGCAACAAACGGGAAGTCTCTAGCACAATATTTCGATTTATGGTGAATTTTAAAAAACTTGTTTTACGTCCGCGCGTTACAATTCATGCATCATTTTGTGATAATATTTTCTCTGTGTTGCTTTGATCGTTTTACAATTTGTTATATACCAAAATCATCGCAATTTAGTGTACAATACAGCGAAAAAAAAATAACTCATTAGCTTTAACCCTTTGCTCACAAAATAAATTTGTTTACAATTATATATGACATTTTTTTTCGCGCTATCATATATTCAATATTTATATATAATAATGATATGTTTTTAATTTCTGATGCTTGCATACTAAACTTCAGGCAATGACAAAAAAAGGAGCCAAAAATGAACTCTTAATCTTAAAAACTAAGTGTGCTGTGATTTTTTGAAAAAAAACTTTTTTCCCGCTTCAGTGCTAACTCCCGAACGCCGCCGGCATACGACAGACACTTTTGTAAATAGAGGCTCGGCGTTTAAGGGTTAATAAACAAATTTTGAAACAATAGAAGATATACAATATATTATAATAGAAAATTTAATATGGAAGAATTGGAATATGCTCTCTTGAACACCAATAAATCTGCTCATGGAGGTGACAGTGTTTGTTTTGAGATGATCTTTCACTTAGCACCCTTGGCAAAGTCATACTTATTAGAGTTTTATAATAATTTATGGCTTTGAAATTTATTTCCAGATGAATGGCATAAAGCTATAATAATCCCTATCCCCAAACCTGGAAATGATCCCAGTAATGTAAATAATTACAGACCAATTTCTTTTAACTTGTGGTATGTGATGTCTTGTAGAAGACTGAAGGGTGCAGCGATGGAGAAATAATATCCCGAGTCATAGGTTGCTTTATTCCATACAGTAAACAGGTATATACAGAGAGGCTCTGCAAGGCATGCAACTCAAACCAAGAGGAGCAGGAAGAATATTCATGCACATGTGCGGAGTGCAGATTCATGCGCATGCGTTAGCAACTGACAGTATTCATGAAATACAGAATGCATATACACAGTAAAATATACAGTAATCCACACCTTCGCTCCCCCATTTGCGTTCAAAGAGGTGTCTTGAACGTACTAAGGAAGTTACATACAGTGAACTATCAAGTAATAGTATGCAAAGTAAGTAACATACGGTGAATTTATTAAGTAATAAATATGCAAAGCAAATAACATGGTGAATCTATCAAGTATGAAGGTACAAAGCAAGTTGCGTAAGTGGCACATGTGGGCTTTGTACCCTATGTAGGCCTGTTTAATCTTGGAGACCTGCGAGGGGTTTTGGAGGGAAGTGACAACTTATCCATATCAGGGCTAGGGACCTTAGGGATTAGAGTTGGGAACTTGACCGGGATCAGGCACTGGATATAGGAAGTGACGGTTCTGACGTAGCACTCGACCACTTGGGAGGCAGATCTCATACTTGTATGATCGTGTGCCACCCATGATGATCCCAACCTTGTCCCATTGGTAGTTCCTTGTTGGACAAGTCGGTAGAGTTGTCGGCTAGCACTCTGCTAGGCCCAAGTTTGAGTCTCCGGCCGGCCAATGAAGAATTAGAGGAATTTATTTCTGGTAATAGAAATTCATTACTCGGTATAATTTGGTTCGGGTTCCACAATAAGCTGTAGGTCCTGTTGCTAGGTAACCAATTGGTTCTTAGCCATGTAAAATAAGTCTGATCCTTCGGGTCAGCCCTAGGAGAGCTGTTAATCAGCTCAGTGGTCTGGTTAAACTAAGGTATACTTAACTTGTCCCATTGGTGGGATGTTGGGTCCTGGAGACAGACATGTTGGCCCACATTCAGGCTGGGTAGGGGGCAGGTGTGTGCATCATAGTTGCGTTGCACTTAAGCTGCTCTGGCAGCAGCTCTGCAGCCAGAGTTGTGGGCCTTTTCTTGCCAATCTTCCATGAATGACTGAGGTTGGGCAGGCACGCAAGTACAGAGAGGATGACTGTACAGTACCTGGGCAGGGGAGCGACCAGAGTGGTTGGACGTGTTTCCTAACTCAAGGAGGCCACGATCAAAGTCCTTGCAGTCAATGTTTCCTGCAGGGGCCGTATTGAGGATCAAGTGCTTGATAGCCTTGACAGCGGCCTTGGCATGTCCGTTAGACCGTGGGTAGTGTGGCGATGAGGTTATGTGGTGTACGCCCCAATACTCTGTGAAGTTGGCAAATTCTTTGCTGGTAAGCTAGGATCCTCCATAAGTGCATAGGCACAGGAACACCCACCTCTCTGAAGTAGCAGCAGAAGTGCCATATGGTCGAGGAGGCAGTGGTGTTGCGCTTGCAAAGATCGACCACAGGCCAGCTGGAGAGGCGGTCAGCACCCACAAGAAATGACTTCCCCGCTACCTGGAAGAAACGATCCAATAAAAAAGATAAAAATACTGTCAAGGGCTCCTGCTGTTGGCTGGGATGCAGGACCTGGCAGGGTTTGCAGGCAGCTAACGTGCTGGTGATGTCCGAGTCTATCCCAGGCCAGAAGACAGTTTGTTGAGCCGGAGGTTTGGTAGCCTCAACACCTTGGTGGCTGTCATGGAGTCTGGCGAGTGTGTGGCGACATAGAGCTGCAGGAACCAGTATTCTTGCTCCATAGAACGCGAGGTTACCATCAATAGAAAGGGCTTCTCACAGTATGGTAGTAAGGAGGCGTGCAGGTCGTACCGATTTGTGGGGAACCCAGAATTGATGCAGTCACGAAGGTGAACATAGGTGGGGTCAGCCTGTGCTGTTATTGACATGTCCTGCAGGGTCCAGTCGGCATCGATGGTTGGGGCATCCTTGTCCTTGGAAGCTGATGCAGCATTGATGACGGACCTGACGTGTGCTGTTACCTCAGCACAGCCAGTCATATCCTCAGAGGTGGGATAGCTGACTGGTGCACGGGAGAGTGCATCTGGTATGCATAGTGACTTGCCGGCATGCCATGCCAGAGTAAATTGATATTGCAACATGTGCTTCTTCATTCACTGAAGCCGTGGGTTTTCGACCATGTCCAGTGTGTAGCTGTTGATGATGGGGACCAGTGGACGATGGTCAGTTTGCAGGGTGAAGGTTGGCAGTCCTTTGAGGTATAGGCAGCACTTTGTGAGGGCCCAAGATACTGCAAGCATCTCCTGCTCAGTCGTCACACACCTCTGCGAGAAAGTGGGATCTACATTGGACTACTTGGAGACGTTCGGAGCATTGGTCCTGGAGGAGGGCATAGCCTATCCCACAGAGACGAGATGTGCCGGTCTGGAGAATGGTCGGCAGGGTTGGGTCAAAAGACACAAGAATAGGCAGGCTTGAGAGTGCTTGCTTCACATGTTTGAAGTCCTTACCATGGTCTGGTGTCCAAAGAAAAGAGTGTTTGGGGCTGATGAGTGGGTGAAGGGGCTGTACGGTCAGTCAGGTTGGATGGTGTTGGAAAGTCTTGTAGAGCAGCAACTTGTCCTGGATCAGCAGCGATTCCTTCTTCAGAAAGGTGAAACCACAAAAATTCACTCAGGGTCTCTGCCACTGTGAACTTGTCTCTGTTGAGAATGATGCCGTGTTTGTGGCAACGGGTGAGCAGTTCATGGATCCTTTGGTAGTGTGTCATCAACACCCTTCACGCATTTCTTCATGCCCTGGAGAGCTAGGTCGCCACGGTAGCAATAGGCATCGCCGGTGGCGGTGGAGTTGACAGCATGGATAGCAGCTAAGGGCGTGCGTGAAGGGTGGGCTGATCGGGAGACGTGCGTTCAGCTGGTGAGATCCACCGTGATGTGAACTCCCATGGCCTTTGGGGTAACGACTAGAGGGTGGCACCATTCCGACGGCTCATCTCCACAAGGTTTGATGATTCCCTGCTGGACCATGGAGTCTAATTCATTCGTGACATGTTTATGGAAAGCATAGGAGATCTGCTGTGGGGTATGAATGGCGAGTGGGACCGCATCCTCCTTGAGGTGAATTTTCATGGGACGGCCTGCCATCGGCCTTAGTGGAGCTGCTTTAAGGTCTTCCTTAGACACGAGCATATCCTAGAAGGCTTGTAGGAAATATTCTCGGTCCTCAGCAGGGGTCGTGTTGGCATGGGCGGGTAGCTCCTTACATTGGTTAACATGGGTGACCTGTAGTACCGGCTGCGGAAAGCCTGGCAGGATGATGACCAACTCCTTGCAGAGTGCATAGGACAGGAGTGGCATCTGAATGCTTTCGTGGACTTGAATCGTGGCAAGGCAGGACTGCTTGGCCAATGACAGGATGGCCTTAAAGGTACCTAAAGCTGGTGTCATCGTTGACCCATCTGCTGTGAGGGTCACTGACGTGGCAGGAGGCTGTAGCTCGTTCCTGGAATGCGAAGTAGTTCCAAGTGCTGGGGGCTCATCACTAATATATCAGCTCCTGTGTCAGGCAGCATCATAATCTTGGATGTCTCATCTCTGTAGGTGAGAGCAAGGGATATGGGAGACGGTGAGGGGCAAGTTGTTGTGGAAAGGGTCTTGACCTTGTGACAGTTGGAGGACTTGTTAGAAGAGGGCGTGGCATTGGGCAGGCTGCCCTGCTTGGTGCTCATCTGCTGTCGACAACACTTGTAAATAGGTAAAAACTCAGCCACAGTGTCTGCATGTGGCCTTGCTGGCAGGTCACTTTGGGCTCCTGCGCCAGTGTCCCTTGCCACTACACTTTTTTTGATAAACTACTAAAATACTCGGGTAATGCTCGAGTTATGATAATACACCGTATGATAATTCGATTTTGCAATGGGTTAAGCAGTTAATACCGATACGACAATATTATTTATAAAGTATTTTTAAATTTCGCACGGGCTCAGGCAGCAGCGTAATCAGGCAGTGAGAGAGACCAAATTACAACAGACAAACTTTTCCTCCACATCTTTATCCCATCTTCTAGTTAAAAAAGTAAAAGAGAATGATAAAAGTATTGTTAGTAAAGTTATACTCTTGCGTAAATGCGTACAGCCATAAACAACCGACCAAGAAACTGTAGTTTTGCTTATAACTGAATCGGATTACAACAGCCGTTTACCTGTATTTCAACCCCTGTACGGTAATAAACAATTACCGTAGGTTATGGCACAAATGACGTTAATTAGAATAGGACTGATATATTTTTACATTATACCCTTATTCGGTATAGATAAAAGATCCTCAAGGAAATATACTGCTAAATTTAAGCTGCACATTGTAGCTGAAGTTGAGAAAGCTGCTAATGACTAAACTGTAAATTATCGTGCATCAGCAACATGGATGAAAGTCTATCGTAATTAAAATGTGAGAGAAAGTATTTTCATCAAAACTACTGGGCATGAAAGAACACATTACTGCTATTTTTAAATTGATAAACGATAAATATGTAAAAATAAAATAAAATATTATGATGAAAACAAGTGAAAATAGCGAACAGAATCTTGAATTTTTTACAGAAAACAAATGCTAAATAAAAATCATCAATCGTCATCTATTCACGAAAATAGATAAATTAATTTCACAACAAGACGTATTTTAGTTATATTTCAACTTGAAAACACTTCGTATAATGAAAAATAACCTTGCCCCTTATAAATAAAGTATCTAAACTCTAACTAGAAGCAAGAAAATCTCTCTGAACTGAGTTAAATGCAGCAAAATAAACACAGCATAAACATTTCCAAACCAAAATATTTATCGCTATGATCGCAATTTATAATACAAAAGCAATATAATAATATACAATATGATTGGATACAATGAATTAGGGCGTAACATTTTAAGAGATCCATGGAAAAGATGCATATTCGTTATGTTGACGTTTGTATAACACGATATGCGAATATAGAGTACAGTATAATGTAGGCTACGCTACCGTTTATGTATGCAATATACCTTAGTGTAGGCTAAGCTAATTCTTGTTTGTTATTCAATTTCTCTTTGTACTGAATTATCATAAGTCACTTTGCATAAACCTCCAAAATTAGCTGATATCAATAATTATACCGGTATGTAAAGATTATATTTTATAGTGTAGGCTAGGCTACCATATATGTATATAGTACATGGTACCGAATACCCTAGTGTAGGCTAGGCTATGTTCGAGATACGTTTTGGTATTTCGTTTTTTCCAATGATGGTTTTTCTTTTTTAACCTAGCCCCATCGTAAGTAGGATAATACCTGTATAAGCATTTTTAGTTTGTTTTATGTGTGTTTGAACTATCAAAATAGGCAGTTCTAAGTGTTATTAGAGGGGTTCTAAGAATTTGCTGGTTTTAGCTATTCGCTGAGGGTTGTAACGCATCCCCATGCAATAAATTTTACTGATTATATATATATATATATATATATATATATATATATATATATATATATATATATATATATATATATATATATATATATATATATATATATATATATATATATATATATATATATAAAATATATAATATATATATATATGTATGTTTTATATACATATACACACAGAAACACTAATGTTTTCCATTCTGGATGGGAAACAAATATACTGATAAAAAAACAAACTGTTTCCAAACTTTGTTTCAAACTTTGTTTCCAAACAATTTCCAAACTGTTTGCAAACTGTTTGCAAACTTTGTTTTCAAACAGTGTTTACTAGTGTGGACCGGCCTTTAGTATAAAGTAGTTTAACCAGACCACTGAGCTGACTTTCAGCTCTCGTAGGGCTGGCCTGAAAGGTTAGAATAAAATACCAGGTCTAGGCTTGAGGCCAAGTACTGGGACCCATTAGGTCATTCAGTTCGATGAAGAACAAATTAAAATGAGATTAAAAACTGCTCATGGGCACATGTTCTCATACTGAACACATAGACACCATAAATATATTTACTCATGAAATTCATAATAAATAATATTTAAAAAAAAAATTTTAGTTTGACAAATGCTATAAGGGTTTTCGTCCTTATTATTTACTTGCTTTTATATTTTATTAATTAAACCACAGTTACTCATGAACAACAAAATCGGAATGACTGAAAATGTAAAAGATTCTGACAAAATTCCTTTCACTGATTTATTTCCAAAAGTTGGCAATCATTGTTGGTCATACTTTGGACACTCACATAACACGCTGACCATTATTATCACCTTGCACTGAGTACTCGGGAGATGGGCCACGTGGGCTGCTCATTAATTGCCCATGTGTCAGACGAGTATGGCCTATTCTGAGACGTGTGCACGTCTCTCTCTCTGATATGATGAACCCATTTTTTTATCATTAGGTTTTATTTGTTTTAATTTATTATTTTCAGGTTCCTCATTCCATATATATTACCATTTATTTATGATACCCATCTTTATATGTGTTACATAATCAGTAACAGAGATATTCACATTTGATCTTGTCATGTGGGTCGTCTCCTCAGACGACTGTGACTCAGATCGCAGATTTTCTGTTATATCAGAGATCCTTTAAAGGTTTGTCTTCCTGTACCATTAGAGGATACAGGGCCACGCTGGGTTCCATCTTTAGACACACAGGTTTGGATCTGTCGTCAAATCAGGATATTAGCGACCTTATCAAATCTTTTGACACATCCAAGCAGAGGAAGTTAGACTCGGTTGCCTGGAATCTCGATGTAGTCCTGAAGCGTCTTTCTGGTCCCCCTTTCGACCCCCTTCATTCCACACCTTTCCAACTAGAAAGATCCTCTTCCTTGTCACTCTAGCAATGGCCAAGTGGGTCAGGGAACTGCAGGCAATTGACAAAAGGATTGGATTCTTGCAAGGAGGCACTGTCTGCTCCTTTACTCTCGGTTTTCTGGCCAAGAACGAGGTACCGTCCAAGCCCTGGTCCCGTTCTTTCACCATCAAGAATTTGATGGAGATCCTTGGCCCAGAAGAGGAAGAAAGAGCTCTTTGCCCTGTGAGGGCCGTAAGATATTACTTGGATAGGACCGAGAAAATCAGAGGACCTTATAGCAACCTCTAGTGCT
This sequence comes from Macrobrachium rosenbergii, assembly GCF_040412425.1. Lineage (NCBI taxonomy): Eukaryota > Metazoa > Arthropoda > Malacostraca > Decapoda > Palaemonidae > Macrobrachium > Macrobrachium rosenbergii. Next base: position 55,229,770 of record NC_089781.1, on the reverse strand, counting down.
GTATGAAGAGTCCTTCCCGAACCCTTTCTAAGAACGCATTGTCGTTCTTCTAAGGGACCTTATTACCAAGGCACATTTACGGATTGAAGAGGATATCTTGCCGTCAGTTAAGGTTAAAGCCCACGAGATCAGAGCTTAAGCTACCTTGTTAGCTTTTAGACATAACTTGTCTATCTCTGCCATTTTACAGTCACTTATTGGAGGTGTAAATATATTTTCGCAATGCATTATGTACATGAAGTGAAAACAGTGCTCGAGAACTGCAGTACTTTGGGTCCATTGTCAGTGGCTGACATGGTATTAGGGGATGAAGCGTAGAAAGCATTCCTTCTATCCTCTTTCTCTTTCCCTTGATATAGGGTGTCGAGTCTTCGGGGAGCCTGGGGTTTCCATGTAACTGGAGTGCCCACCAGTTTTTAGTGGATGGGTGGTGGTTTTTTTTATTTCAGTGTAGATGACAGTGTTGTCTGGTTGTGTTTGTTGTACTGCTCCCAGGGCAAGGGCACTTACTGATGCTTTGCTGGCCACCAGATATGTCCTTCGCTGCAAAGCTCCCACTTAAAGTAGGGGCACTCCACAGCTATACCGCCACACCACTACTGGTTAAGATGAGCACTAAACAGAGGCAGTATCTACCTGCAGTAGCTCTCTTACCAGGTAAGGAAACAACAAGCATAGTATCAGTGCTAGCACTTTTTCTATTTCAAATTCATTACCATTACTGAATGTTTTGGAGTAGATTATGTCCATGTATCCCACCTCCTGTCAATGTGGGATTCAGCTATGTAAATACTTGGTGAGTTACTTATATGTAAGTGTTATTTTCATGATTACAAAGTAATTATGGAATCAGAGCCCTCCCTCCTCCCCTCTCATGGACATAAGGGCACAAACAAATTGAGCTCTTCAGCTATGTTCCTCTTGTTCTCCAATAGTGGGCGGGACTAGTCACCTACATGAAAACAATAGAAGCACTACCGCAATTTTTAAAATTTAAGCTGCTGTGTGAGTTGAAACTATATGTAATTACTTGGTAAGTATATATGAAACTTAATTTTATCATGAAAATAACATTTTTGTTGGAAGTACAATGTGCTAGTGTTGCTTATTGAGTAAGCTTCATTTTCTGAAACCCGAACAATTTTCAAAACCAAAACTCAGTTGGCCCTTAAGACTTTGGACAGGAGGTTGTGAACCTGTATCATTATTTCTGTGGGAACAAATAGCATATGTTGAAAAGTAATTTGTATTTTTCCTTGGTACACACCAAATCCTTTTATATAGTTAACCTACCCCCACTGCCCCACTTGGTCCATGTGGCAGAAGGAAAAGTGGATAGCTTTATGGTAGATGAGTGAGGGGTATTCCTCTACTCACCCCCTCTTTACTGTCAGTTATTTACGTTGTTACCAAGTTCAACAACCTATTACAGCGAAAGCACCACTGGATTAGTGATGCATAGTATCGAGGATTTCCCTGATGCTGTGTTATCTTGTTCAGAAATACTTAACAAGCCTTGGACGGAATTTCCTTAATAGAAACCGCCATCATGGGCAAACTGGACCAAGGTAGCCACATTGTTGCTACCTGGCAAAGGTTTGGGAGTCTCAAATGAAGGACCATAGTGCCCAGAAGGAACAAAAAAAAATGCTTCAGAGAAAGGAGGATGGCCCTATGAGGGTCCTCCACAGTATCAGATAATTGCATTGAGAAACTTAGATACTCTTTCAAGAGATCCCTTATGCATAAATATAGTCAGTGCCCTTGGGTCCTCAAGGTTAAGGAGAGAAAGCTCAGTGGCAAGGTCACTTCATGCTCAATATTGGAAGCATCTCTCCCAATGTATGACTTTTGATCTCCATTGGAAGAGTGATATAGGGGGATCTTGAAATCCAATGTCTTGGCATTCTGGCCAGGACATGGAATCTCCTTGAGAAAAAGAGAGGAATACACTCCTTGCACTACCTCTGAAACCTTGGACCCAAAGGGCTAATGTAAATCAGCCCATTCCTTCTTGGTTTACTGCCCAGAGCATGTTGTTAATTTTACTTTTCTGACAACTGCCTAAACTCAACTTTATACCAAGAGGCCTATGTATATGGCAGGTAGTATATGCCATTTTACTGGCAAACTGTGGATTATGCAGTTTGTAGTTGGGAAAATAACATTTGGGTTAGCTTATTAGCACCAAGGCAAGAAAAAAAGACCATGAGAAACAGTCAAATGTGAGCCACATATATTTGTCAGATAAGTGGGATGCACACATGTATGAAACAGACCAAAAATTTGTGTAAGTATATAGCTGTAACAACTGATAAGAGACAAACTCAGTGGTGACATTCTTTTAGTGATAATATAATTATTAGTATCTTCCCTTTAAATCATGACTAAAGCAGAGGTACCATTATCAGGTTCATCTAGCTTAAAACTGTATACTATAACAACACATGAAGGATAGAAGTCTCTATCCTGCCAAGAAAGTACCCATGAATATCAAAAGTAACAGGTTATACAAATGTACAATCTTGACATCTGATTAAGCAACCAAGACAGTAATAGCTCTTATGCATAATCTAGAGATATTGCAGTAATAATACAGCCTTGTAATGCTCTGGTATTCAGGTAAGAGCTAGCCTAGCAAATCGGATTTAAAATACCACCTATGTAAATTTATATTTGATGGCCCAGTATTTATTATTGTTAATATTATTCAGAAGATGAACCCTATTTATATGGAACAAGCCCACAGGGGCCACTGATATGAAATTCTAGTTTCCAAAGAATATGGTGTGCATTAGGAAGAAGTAGGATGAGGTAAGGGGAAATACAGGAAGAAATCTCGTTAATTAAAAAAGAAAAAATAAATTAATTGTTAGATAAAAAATGTAGTAAAATGCAAAGAGAATAGTATTAGGGTAGTAATGCATTGCATCTTCGCTTGAACGTCTGAAGTTGTAATTGTACAACATCATCAGGGAGTCTGTTCCAAATCCAACAGTGTGAGGAATAAAGGACCTCTGGAACTGGGAAGTTCTACAGTGAGGCACATTTACTGCATATTGGTGTTACTGTTCAGCAAATCTGGTTGCTTTCAGCAGGAAAAGGGGATCAGGGATCAATTGAGAATGTGAAAGTTCTCTGTTAAAATACAACTTATGAAAAATTGACAAATGAGACCACCCACCAGTGGTCCAAGTCATAACTACTGATATTAGGACTGGTGGTCCAAGTCATAACTACTGATATTAGGAAACAGAAACCTACCATCATGACCACTCTATCTAAAAGAGATAAATCTCTGGCAGAAGCCAACGTCCATAACGTACCAGAGAACAGTTTTCTAGTAAAGGAAGGACAAATGACCCAAACAGGTTGCATTGATTTTATCACTATTATAAATATAGAGGCCATTCGTACAATACCTAACTTTTGTGCAACATTTGCTGACACTTTCATCAGATGTTTTTCAAAATTAAGATGTGAGTCAAAAGTTACACCTAGAATAGTTAAAAGCTTAAGACTCATTCAGCAGAGTCCCATTGATTTGGAGGGGAGGATGGGGTGGAAAGTCTGTACGAGATCTGCTAATCCATGTCCCAATTGAGACTAAGGGCAGCTTCATTGGCATACAGTAAAGCTCCCGTATTCACTGTCTCACAATTCGCGGATTTCTCTGTGGAACATATATATGCAGTATTTGCTGAAAATTCGCCCATTTGCAGTATTTTTCACTGATAAATATTCTCTAATTACTGTATTTTCATGTCATTTTCATGACTAAATGCACTTTTTGTGATAAAACTAGGAAAATACTGAGGTACCCAGGTAGTGCTCGAGTTACAATAATTCGCCTTATGATAATTTGATGGGTTAAGCAATTAATATAGATACAACAATATTTAGAAAATATTTTTAAATTTCCCGTGGGCACAGGCAGCAGCATACAGTCAGGCAGCAAGAGAGACCAAATTACAATAGACCAACTTCTTTTCCTCCATCTTTTTATCCCATCTTCTAGTTAAAAAGGTAAAAGAGAGTGATAAAAGTATTGTTAGTAACGTTATATTGTTGCGTAAATGCGTACAGCCAAAAACAACCAAACTAGAAACTGTTGTTTTGCTTATAACCAAATCGAATAACAACAGCTGTTTTGCGTGTATTTCAACCATCATATGGTAATAAACAATTACCCAAGTTATAGTACAAATGAAGTTAAGTAGAATACGATTGATATATTTTTACGGTATACCCTTATTCGGTATTGATAAAAGATTGACAAGGAACTATACTGCTAAATTTAAGCTGCAAGTTGTAGCTGAAGCTGAGAAAACAATGTTCAAGCTGCTAATGACTATAAATTATCGTTCATCGGCAACATGGATGAAACTCGACCGTAATTAAAATTGGAGAGGAAGTATTTTAATCAGAACTACTGGGCACGAAAGAACACGTTACAGTAAACCTCCCACATTCGCGGTCTCGCGATTTGCAGACTCACCCATTCGCGGATTTCTCTATAGAATGTACATACGCATTATTCGCTGAAAATCCACCCATTCACAGTATTTTTCACTGAGAAATATTCACTAATTACTGTATTTTCATCTCATTTTCATGACTAAATGCACTTTTTGTGGTAAAACTGTTAAAATATTCAGGCAGTGCTCGAGTTATGATAATTCGCCATATGATAATTCGATTTTGCAGTGGTGTAAGCAATTAATACTGATACGATAAGGTTTATTAAATATTTTTGAATTTCGCGTGGCTGCAGGCAGAGAGAGAGAGAGAGAGACCAAATTACAATAGACCAACTTCTTTTCCTCCATCTCTTTATCCCATCTTTTAGTTAAAGAAATTAAAAGAGAATGATAAAACTATTGTTAGTAACGTTATACTCTTGCGTAGATGTGTACAGCCATAAGCAACAGACTGAGAAACTGTTGTTTTGCTTATGACCGAATCGGATAACAACAGCCGTTTTGCTTGTATTTCAACCATCGTACGGTAATACACAATTACCGTATTATACAAAAAATGACGTTAAGTAGAGTAGGACTGATATATTTTTACATTATACCCTTATTTGGTATGGATAAAAGATCAGCAAGGAAATATACTGCTAAATTCAAGCTGCAAGTTGTAGCTGAAGCTGAGAAACCAATGTTCAAGCTGCTAATGACTATAAATTATCGTTCATCGGCAACATGGATGAAACTTGACCGTAATTAAAATTGGAGAGAAAGTATTTTAATCAAAACTACTGGGCATGAAAGAACACATTACTGCTATTTTTACGCTGATAAAAGATAAATACGTAAAGCTTATATTATGATGAAATCAAGTGAAAAGAGTGAATTTTTTTTTTTACAGAAAACAAATGCCCCCAAATGGCCAATGTCATCTATCAATGAAAAAAATAGCTAAGTTAATTTCACAATGAGACGTATTTAAGTTATATTTTGACTTAAAAACACTTTGTATAACGAGAAATAACCTTGCCCCTAATAAATAAAGTATCTAGAGATTCATTTACGCTAGTTATAAGCAAGAAAAGCGCTCTGAACTGAGATAAATACTGTAAAGCGAAATAAACTTACTGCTTAATTAATTTCCAAACCAAAACATTGATTGCTATGATCAAAATTTATAATACAAAAGCAATATAAGAATATATACAATATTATTGGATACAGTGAATTAAGGCATAACTTCTTAAAAGATCCATGGAAAAGATGCATATTCGTTATGTTGATGTTTGTACAATACGATATGTGAATATAGAGTACAGTATAATGTAGGCTAGGCTACCGTTTATGTATACGATATAACATAGTGTAGGCTAAGCTAATTCTTGTTTGTTATTCAATTTCTCTTTTTATTGAATTATCATAAGTCGCTCTGCATTAACCTCCAGAATTAGCTGATATTAATAATTACTATACCATGTATACTTTATAATGTAGGGTAGGCTATTATTTATACATGGTACTGAATACCCTAGTGTAGGCTAGGCTATAATTGAGATACGTTTTTTCCAATAAATGATGGTTTTTTTTTGGAACCTAACCCCATCGTTAGTAGGATAATACCTGTATAAGCATTTTTAGTTGTTTTTGTGTTTGAACTATCAAAATAGGAAGTTCTAAGTGTTTTTTGAAGGGTTCCAAGTATTCGTGGGTTTTAGCTATTCGCGGGGGGGTTGTGGTACACATCCCTAGTGAATACGGAGGGTTTACTGTACTGCTATTTTTATGCCTATAAACAATAAATACGTAAAGCTTGTATTATGATGAAATTGAGTGAAAATAGCGAAAGGAATCTTCATTTTTCTTTTTTTGCACAAAACAAACATGCCCCCAAACGGCCAACGTCATCTATTAAAAAAAATAGCCAAATTAATTTCACAACGAGACGTATATAAGTTATATTTCGACTTAAAAACACTTTGTATAACAAAATAACCTTGCCCCATAGAAATAAAGTATCTAAAGATTCATTTACACTAAACAGAAGCAAGAAAAGCGCTCTGAACTGAGATAGTCATGGCGAAATGAACTTACTGCGTAATCAATTTCCAAACCAAAACATTGATCACTATGATCACAATTTATAATACAAAAGCAATATATAATATATACAATATTATTGGATACAGTGAATTAAAGCATAACATTTTGAAAGATCCATGGAAAGATGCATATTCAATATGTTGTTTGTATAATACGATATTATGTGAATATAGAGTACAGTATAATGTAGGCTAGGCTACCGTATATGTATACGGTATACCATAGTGTAGGCTAAGCAAATTCTTGTTTGTTATTCAGTTTCTGTTTGTACTGAATTATCATTAGTCACTCTGCATGAACCTCTAGAATTAGCGGATATTAATATTGGTAAACATGGTACTGAATAACCTAGTGTATGCTAGGCTATATTCGAGATATGTTTTTTCCAAGAAACGATGGGTTTTCTGGAATCTAACCCCATTATGAGTAGGATAATATCTGTTTAAGCATTTTTAGAGTTTTTTATAGTTTGTTTGAACTATCAAAGTAGGCAGTTCTGAGTGTTTTTAGAAGGGTTCTAAGTATTCGTGGGTTTAAGCTATTTGCGGGGATGGGGTTGTGTACACATCCTCCGCGAATACGGGGGTGTTTACTGTACTGTTATTTTTATGCCTATAAATGATAAATACGTAAAGCTTGTATTATGATGAAATTGAGTGAAAATAGCGAACGGAATCTTCACTTTTCTTTTTTAAACAAAACAAACATGCCCCCAAACAGCCAACGTCATCTATTAAAAATAAAATAGCTAAATTAATTTCACAGCGAGACATATTTAAGTTATACTTCGACTTGAAAATACTTTGTATAACGAAAAATAACCTTGCCCCATATAAATAAAGTATCTGAAGATTCATTTACACTAAGTAGAAGCAAGAAAAGCACTCTGAACAGAGATAAACATGGCGAAATAAACTTATCGCGTAATCGATTTCCAAACCAAAACATTGATCGCTATGATCAAAATTTATAATACAAAAGCAATATATAATATATACAATATTATTGGATATAGTGAATTGAAGCATAACATTTTAAAAGATCCATGGAAAAGATGCATATTCGTTATGTTGATGTTTGTATAATACGATATGTGAATATAGAGTACAGTATAATGTAGGCTAGGCTACCGTATATGTATATGATATACCGTAGTGTAGGGTAAGCTAATCCTTGTTTGTTATTCAATTTCTGTTTGTATTGAATTATCATAAGTCACTCTGCATGAACCTCCAGAATTAGCAGATATTAATATTTGTATACATAGTACTGAATACCTTAGTGTATGCTAGGCTATATTTGAGATAGGTTTTTTCCAAGAAATGATGGGTTTTCTGGAACCTAACCCCATTGTGAGTAGGACAATATCTGTATAAGCATTTTTAGAGTTTTTTAATTGTGTGTTTGAACTATCAAAATAGGCAGTTCTAAGTGTTTTTAGAAGGGTTCTAAGTATTCACGGATTGTAGCTATTCACGGGGGTGTGGTACGCATCCCCCGTGAATACAGGGTTTACTGTACTGAATGATCTTGTTTTCCAGGCAAGCAGCCATATCACTTGTATACACTAAAAATAACAGTGCAACTCCAAACATAATAGGTCTTGTTTTGCTAAAGATCCCATCAACAGCAACTCGTTGCTGCCTGCTGGTAAGGATATCTTGAAGTGAACCTAAAACATATCCACCCACTCCAAGATTCTGAAGTTCATAAATAAGTGCTTTGTGATTTACTAAATCAAAAGCAGCACTAAACCCTTATCAAGGTTCTTCTTGCAAATGGCATGTTAAACCTAAAAGATCATTGCAGGTACCTAACTGCTTCCGATATGCATATTGACTATAAGCAAACAATCCTTTAGATTCCACATACAGAGGAACCTTGGATTTCGTACATAATCTGTTCCAGAAAGTCTTACGTAGTCTGTATCGTACGAAAACGGAAGCAACAATTCCCATAAGGAATAATGTAAATCTAATTAATGCATTGCAGACACCCAAAAATATTAACAAAACAAAAAACAATAAGAAATTAATATAAATGACTAATGAAATGGATGAATGAACATTTAACAACCCTCTTACCTTTATTGAACACTCTTGTTGGCGTTTGGAAGACAGAGGAGGGGAGAGGGAGGAGGAGAGGTTATTATTTGGAGGGGGAATCCCCCTCCATAAGGACTACATTTATCAAAAACTATCTGGGGTTACCTCCCCTCCCCTTTTTGTTTTTCACTGGCACTATCTGGGTTACTTCCCCTCTTCATTTTATACTGGCAGTTATGGGGTTACTTCCTCTCTTTGTTTTTTACTGGCACTAGGATCAGCTTGAGAGTCACTGGACCCTGATGCACAACAAAACTGTCCATAGACATTTGTTTCTGGTGTCTCTTTAAGATTTGCCTAAATTGGTACAGGTATTGTCATTAAACATGTTGGAGACATGGATTATAACATCTTTGTTGGGATGATAATTCTCCACAAAATTTTTTACATCACTCCACTTTGCAAACATGTCCTTAATCACTGAAGTAGGCGCATTATCCCCTCTCTCTTTCTCCTCTGATTCCTCCTGTGCCGTCTGTTGCTGTTCGTGCTGAAGGTCTTGCAGCTATTCAGTGGTTAGCTCATCCCCGTGGCCTTTCACTAACTCATCCACATCCAAGTCCATTGACTTCCTCTAAGACACAATAGATTCCACAACAGGCTCAAACCCATTCCACAACAGGCTCAAACCCTTCAAAATCCTTCACAAGGACACATTCTGGCCAGAATTTTCTCCAAGCAGAGTTCAGGGTCATTGAAGTCACTCCCCTGCCAAGCCTTGTTGATAAGGCTTATGCAATCGAAGATACTGAAGTGATCCTTCTAGAACTATCTTAGGGTCAATTCAGTGTCCGAGGTCACTTCAAAGCACCTTTGAAACAGTGCTTTGGTGTACAGTTTCTTGAAGTTTGCAATGACCTGCTGGTCCATGGGCTGGATGAGAGGAGTGGTATTAGAGGCCAAGAACATCACTGTTATGAATTTAAACTCATCCAACAATTGGTCTTCCAAGCCTGGAAGGTAAGCAGGAGCATTGTCCATTACCAGGAGGCACTTGGGTGGCAGTTGATTCTCCTGGAGGTATTTCTTCACCATAAGGCCAAACACTTCATTGACCCACTCAGTGAAAATTTGCCTCGTGACCCATGCCTTTTTGTTAGCCTTCCACATCACAGGTAATTTATTTTTAATAACTGTTTTTCTTGGACACTCGGGGAGTTTCTGAGTGATACACCAGTAAAGGCTTCACTCTGAAATCCCCACTGATGTTTGCACAGAACAAGAGAGTTAGCCTATCCTTCATAGGCATGTGTCATGGCAGTGCCTTTTCCTCCCGCGTGATGTAGGTCCTGTTTGACATTTCCTTCCAAAGAGGTCTGTTTCATCACAATTGAAGACTTGTTGGAGGAGGAATCCTTCAGCCTCTACACACTTGTTGAAATCCTTAACAAATTTTTCAGAAGCCCATATGTCAGATCTTGCAGCCTCCCCTTGCCTTACAACACTGTGTATGCCCATTTGCTTTTTGAACTTGTCAAACCAGCCTCTGTTGGCCTTAAATTCACTAACAGCAGTACTCCTTGTGGGCATTTTCTTAGTGAGATTGGCATGCAACATCCTTGCCTTCTCCCATTAACTGTTTTTCGTTGAACCAAACTAACAACAACTTCTCAATGTCTTTGACTATTTGCAATCTCTCGTTCGTTAACAACGTTACCCCTTTCACAACGTCAGCTTCCTTGATTTCTTTTTTCTTCACTAGGATAGAACTGATCATTGATATGGAATTCTCATACATCGTAGCGAGATCAGCCACGCATACACTACAATTCCTTTCTTAAATTCAATTGTGTTTCTCGCCTTCTTTACCGAAGGGCTTTACTCAGAACTTTCTTTGGCCCCATTATGGCTTATTTAGCAGTTGCACTCAATAAAAAAGCACAAAAAACAATGAGCAAGTGGGGTGATGCAGATAAATGCTTGAGGTGATGTTCATTCAGCGAGAAACAAAGGCAAAATGGGTCACTACAGCGCATAGGATGCTTTGTTTGGGCGCTTGGTAAGGGGCCTAGTCATGCGCTAGTCATGTTTCCAGTTGTATGATATCTAAGCAGCTGTACGGAACCTGGGACACAACTTTGATAAAAAAGTTGATGAAAACCGAATCATACAAAACGAGGGTTTACTAAATCCGAGGTTCCACTGTACTTAACATAGTACTTAACATGATAAATTCTATTTGCAGGATGGCGAGACAAAAAAATGGTGTAATTTTCATGTGAATGATTTCATCTCCATGTGTAGCATTTGGTCTGTTTGTCATGATAAGCTCATCTGCGTGTATCATCAATCCATATCTTGTCATTTGTCCTGAATGTGATGACCTTTCTAGGGACATACCTTACTAAAATAGCCATCAGCATTTCATTTAGCTTCTTCTTGAGGTCTGGATCTGATACAGCATCTGAAATATTAAGTGCGTGACATGCTTCAATAATGCTATCCCAATTGGCACTAGATTTTAGCCAGACCATTTTTCCAATGGTGGAATTAGCAATACTGTATACAGTAAACCCCCTGTATTCATGGGGGATGCATACAACACCCATCCGTGAATAGCTAGAACCTGCGAATACCTAGAACCCTTCTAAAAACACTTAGAACTGCCACTGCCAATTTTGATAGTTTAAACACACAATAATAAAACTAAAAATGCTTATATAGGTATTTTCCTACTCACGATGGGGTTAGGTTCCACAGTAAACCTCCCGTATTCACAGGGGATGCGTACCACACCCCCCTGCGAATAGCTAGAACCGGCAAATACTTAGAACCTTTCTAAAAACACTTAGAACTGCCTATTTTGATAGTTCAAACACACAATACGGCACTGTGAGCACGGTTTCCGGCTTGTGAGTGATGCACAAGACCTAAGAGATGTGGAAATCTTGGCCAACCTGTGTGCTGTTGCTACATCTGTGTGTGAAGCATGATTGGGAAAACCAGGTAGATGCTATAGGCAAGGGAAAGAGCCCTCTTACTTTAAGTCCTTTTATACTGTCACCATGTCAAACCAAGACTGTCTATTAGAGAATTCTTTTATGTTGGTTGGTTTGTTGTAGGACAGACAATGGCTACACTATCAAAATAATTTATTTGAAAGGATAAGAATTTAATTTGCATAAATCAGGTTTTGTAATTATATATTAATAGGTTTTGGATTTATCAGAAACTCTTGTATACTGCTTGTTTTACTCTTTTCTGTGATTTTTTTTGATTAATTTAGTTTTATCTCTTGAATATAGATGCCTGTGAAAGTGCATTAGTCATCGAGGGGTCTCAAGAAGTAACTTTTGGAGGAGTTCCCTTAGACCCTGCAGTTGCCTACAAATCAATTAGTGCTATAATAGCAAGTGTAAGTCTTCTTCAAGAAGAGCACAAGAACCATGAGTTGAAGTTACTCCACACAATGAAATATGGATCTAAGTAAGTTCAATTAAATTCTCTTTCTTTCCCTTGCAGTAGTATACAGTAGTATATTATATATATTATATATATATATATATATATATATATATATATATATATATATATATATATATATATATATATATATATATATATATATATTACAGTCAGACTGTGAAACCAGGGATTTCACAAAATCCCTGAAATTTTCACGGAATTTCTGAAATCATCAATTCTCTTAGGGACATTTGATCCTTGAGGGGCTAGTACTAAACAGGGCAAAAAAGTCACAACTATTTTCAAATAATGATAATAATAATACACTGTAATTACATTCATGCATTTCTATAGTAAGTCATGAAAAATTTTAAACAAACAAATTTCAACCCTGATCTTCTCCTTGAGTCTTGGAGCTCAGGGGGTGGGTGAACCTGTCAAATATGTCAAATTACTTGACATTTCTGACCAAGGGTAAATGTTGCCACTATGTGATAAAATCAGTTTCTCTTTTTTCCTTCCTTCCCCTCTCTCTTCTTCCTGTGCCAGCACATCTGGCTGAATGTAAATTAATGGTAACTCTCTCTGTTTTGGCTCGAAGGATAGAAGTATGTATGTATATATTTTTAAGGGTACTAATGTTTAACCCTTAAACGCCTATTGGACGTATCATACATCAACTAAAATTGTCTGTTGGGTGCCGAGTGGACGTACCATATGTCGACTACAAAAAATTTCAACCTTCGGTCAATTTTGACTCGACCGAAATGGTCGAAAAACGCAATTGTAAGCTAAAACTCTTACATTCTAGTAATATTCAATCATGTACCTTCATTTTGCAACAAATTGGAAGTCTCTAGCACAATATTTCGATTTATGGTGAATTTTTGAAAAAACTTTTTCTTACGCACGGCGGTAACTTGGCCGAAAATTTCATAAATTCTTTCGTCATTTTGTCGTAATTTTTGCACTGTTCTATATTAGCCGTTACATAAATTTTTATATATGAAAATGTGTGCAATTTCATGTACACTACAGCAAAAATACAACCCATGGTTGTAGCTTTATCAGTTTGGAAATATTTTCATATAAACCACGATAACTGCCAAAATTTCAACCTTCGGTCAACTTTGACTCGACCGAAATGGTCAAAAAACGCAATTTTAAGCTAAAACTCTTACGATCTAGTAATATTCAATCAGTTACCTTCATTTTGCAACCAATTGGAAGTCTCTAGCACAATATTTTGATTTATGGTGAATTTTTGAAAAAACTTTTTCCTTACGTCCGCGCCAGAAATTCTTTCGTCACGTTGTCGTAATGTTTGCACTGTTTTATATTAGTCGTTACATAAAGTTTTATATATGGAAATGTGCGCAATTTCATGTAGAATACAACAGAAAATAACTCATGGTTGTAGCTTTTATCAGTTTTGAAATATTTTCATATAAATCACGATAACTGCCAAAATTTCAACCTTCGGTCAAATTTTACTCGACCGAAATGGTAAAAAAACGCAATTATAAGTTAAAACTCTTACATTCTAGTAATATTCAATCATGTACCTTCATTTTGCAACAAACTGGAAGTCTCTAGCACAATATTTCGACTTATGGTGAATTTCTGAAAAAAAAAAAAAATTTTTCCTTACGTCTGCGCGCTGTAACTCGGCCGAACATCTCAGAAATTCTTTCGTCATGTTGTCATAATGTTTGCATCGTTTTACATTAGTCGTTACATAAACTTTTATATATGAAAATGTGCGCAATTTCATGTAGAATACAACAGAAAATAGCTCATGGTTGTAGCTTTTATCAGTTTTGAAATATTTTCTCATAAATCACGATAATTGCCAAAATTTCAATCTTCGGTCAACTTTAACTCGACCGAAATGGTAAAAAACGCAATTGTAAGCTAAAACTCTTACATTCTAGTAATATTCAATCGTTTAACTTCATTTTGCATTAAATTGGAAGTCTCTAGCACAATATTTCGATTTATGGTGAATTTTAAAAAAACATTTTCCTTACGTCTGCGCGGTAACTCGGCTGAACATCACAGAAATTCTTTCATTTTGTTGTCGCAATATTTGCACCGCTTTAAATTAGTCGTTACATAAAGTTTTATATATGAAAATGTGCGCAATTTCATGTACAATACAACAAAAAATAACTCATGGTTGTAGCTTTTATCAGTTTTGAAATATTTCCATATAAATCACGATAAATAGAAAAAATTCGACTTTTGTTCAACTTTAACTCGACTGAAATGGTCGAAAACTGCAATTGTAAGCTAAAACACTTAAAGTCTAGTAATATTCAATCAATTAGCTTCATTTTTCAACAAACAGGAAGTCTCTAGCACAATATTTCGATTTATTGTGAATTTTAAAAAAAAAAAATTTTTTTACGTCCACGCATTACGAATTCATGCATCATTTTGTGATAATATTTTCTCTGTGTTGCTTTGATCGTTTTAAAATTTGTTATATACCAAAATCATCGCAATTTAGTGTACAATACAACTAAAAAAAATTAACTCATTAGCTTTAACTGTTTTGCCTACAGCGCGATTTGTATACAATTATATACGAGTTTTTTTTTGCACTGTCATATATTCCAATATTTATATATGATAATGATATTTTTTTTCATTTCTGATGGTTGCATACTAAACTTCAGGCAATGACAAAAAAATGAGCCAAAAATGAACTCTTAATCTTAAAAACTAAGCGTGCTGCAATTTTTTGAAAAAAACTTTTTTTCCGCTTCGGCGCTAACTCACCGAACGCCGCCAGCATACGGGAGACATTTTTGTAAATAGGGCTTCGGCGTTAAAGGGTTAAGATGACTTTGAAATATTAGTAATATAATTTCAAAGATTAATATAGTAATAAATACAATAATAATTTGAGGTATATTCAATGTAGGATGATACTTGAAGTTCAATATAGGCAGTTGTAAGTATTTTTAGAGGGAGGGTTCTAAGTATTCATGGATATTAACTATTCGCAAAGGGGGGAGTGTCTGGAACGCGTCCCCTGCGTATATATATTGTGACGAATGAAACTTCGTTCCAAGCATCCTCACCCGTTTTTACATCCGTAACGTAAACAGAGAAAGAAATAAAATTCATTTCAATTGTTTTAATCACCAGAACTGTGGGTTCTCATTCACCCCTTCATAAACTTGCTCCCTCATTCCCAAAATGGTTATCCGTCATTCCCAAAATGGTTAAGCCTTCAATCCTTCTCTCTGATCAAAATGACTCCCTAAGGCCTTGTTTCCAGGTGACCTTCGAAGAGGCCTTCCTCAACGGCATCAGGTAACAGGCAAGGGAGGAGCCAAAAGAGAAAGTTGGCGCCTCACCGCCTGGGCCATGGTAAACTCTCCGCAAGGTCTGACTGGATGCCATGTGCTCACTATGGAAAACGAGGCGAATATTGACCTTTTGCGCCATCTATCTGAATGCCCAGGCGTAATCCCCCGAGGTTAGAAATAAATGATGCAACCGTAGTCGAGAGAGGGAAGCACTCGGAACTCCACCAAGGGCAGATGCCCTTACCGTTGCCTGTCCCTTGTACCCTTCACATGTTCAACCCCGATGTTCGAACCACTATACTTTTGTTGTGGCATCCCCTTAATTTCCTCCTCCATTGTCTGTGCCCTATTGAACGAGGACCTCATCATCTTGACGAAGGTAATATACCAGAATAAGGTTTCTTAGTCACGATTCCTGTTATTTCTCTGTCTGATTTATTTTCTATTTCCATTGTGTGATCACCTTCAGTAATTTGTGTTGGTGCATCAAGTGTTAACGTAATTATGCATTTAGTGTTGAACTGAGTTATTTGGCACCATCTGTGCATTCCCTCAGTTCCCTTTGAGCGTCTTATTAGCCTTGCAAATAACCGTTTTGCATATCTTGCAGATGGGCCCTGGCTGTGGAACCACTTGGCTCTATCCCATGTGCAGTGGCCTTATGCCAACCCCCTTAATCTACCTCTCTGCGATGTCTCTGTTATTAAGATATCATCGACGTAGAATATTCTCCTGTGTAGGATTCATTCATTTATCAGGTCCTTATTATTTTCTGCCCAGTAATTTGTCATTCTTCTGATCTGTGTTTATTATGTAAATATAATTAGTTAAGAGAACCCTTGTTTACATAATCTTCCCTCACATGAAGAAGACCCTAAGCCACAATATTTCCCTTGATTTGTTTGTGTATGAAGTTGCCGTAATCTATTTAGCCAGATGTTTTAATGAAATACAGTAGATTTCTTTATAATGTGAAGAAGTCCCAGTGTTTATCCGTTGCTGCCCAGAATTCCTTAAGTATCTGAGGTATATTCGTAGCAATTAGCGTTCCTTCCCAGCATACGTGCAAGTTGCAGTAGCAACTTACCAGCGGAATAGCAACTGCTAAGCTGGTCTGCATAATTAGAGATGACCCTGGTATCATACCCCCTCCATTTTAAGCACATCAGAAGAGCCAGTTCCACAGCTCAAGTACGAGTTGAAATATTTTGTTTAGGTTTATGCTAGGTGTGAAAAGTGACTGTAATCAGTGTTGGGTAATTGATAGCCATGTGCATGCCAATTTAGTTCATGAGAAGAGAGAGCATATTAACCATTCCACGAGATTTTTGTGCTATCTCATGTTGGCTGCATGTTTTAAGAGTAGGAAGCCAGGGAGCAACTCAGTCGAAGAGTTAATAAAAAGGAATAGAGCCCCTATTCCTTCATCCATGTGATAAGGAAAATTGGAAAGTCCTGAATACCCTGATAGGCACGCTGTAGGCGACCACCAAGGCTTTGACTCCAGCTATTTTCACATCGCTGGATTTATCCTCTCTCTCTCTCTCTCTCATCTCTCTCTCTCTCTCTCTCTCTCAAGACCCACCCACCTGACTCATTCATTGACTATTACTATTATTAGTCACATGTGAGCTAAGATTCGTTTTGATAACGGAGAATAACAATTTCTTCCTTTCCCTACGCATAACCTCTCGGCAGTCTGGACTGCCCCGTGCATGTCAAGATTAAGCATTTTTGTCTTACCCTAGTGTGTTGGAGATTTTAATATTTTGATAGGATCAATGTACTGTTTTCATTGCACCACATTTAAATTATATTGACAGCACAAGGAAAATTTCCTTTACACACCATAAGTGTATAACCTGTAAGCCTTTTATTGGTTTTGCAGCGTCTCTCCACAAATAAAGTATACATAAAGGCTTACGGCAGCCTGGGCTAAATTTTCGTTCATTAAGAACCCTTGAGTCTTTCAGACACCCTGGAATTTGAGTCTTATTTAGACATATTTTCATTCATTACGAACCATTGAGTCTTTCAGACACCCTGAGTTTGAGACTTATTCAGACACATTATCTCGTTCTTTACGAACAATTGAGTCTTTCAGACACCCTGAAATTCGAGTCTTATTCAGGCATATTAATTTTCATTCATTACAAACAATTGAGTCTTTTCAGACACCCTGAAATTTGTCTTAATCAGACATATTAATTTTCGTTCATTTCGAACAATTGAGTCTTTCAGGCACACTGAAGTTGAGTCTTATCCAGACATATTAATTTTCATTCATTATGGACAATTGAGTCTTTTCAGACACCCTGAAATTTAAGGCTTTTCAGACAACTTGAGTCTTTTCAGACAGCGCGTGTCTGTTCAGACACCCTGAATCTGTTCATTTCGAACACTATTGAGTCTTCTGACATATTGAACCTGTTCACTCGAACAGCCCCGAGTCTTTTAGACATATTTAAACCAGTTCATCGCGAACAAACGTGAGTCTTTCGAGATACCTCAAGGCTATTCAGACACCCTGAATCTGTTCATTTCAAACAATGTTGCGTCTCTTCAGACATATTGAACCTGTTCACTCGAACAGCCCTGAGTCTTTTAGATATATTGATTTTCTAAAGGGTCACACCCATATAAGCGTTATCTCAGCAAGATGAGGACTTCAGGTTCTACATGTCCACTGGAAAGGACATGGGACTGTCAGGACAAGCCTTGTGGGATTGGGTCCAAGAGAGAGTAGACGATACCAAAGCGGAAAGAGAGACAGAAAGGCAGGAGGAGAAAGAAAGAATAGCCCAGGAGAAACGAGAAGAGTCAGAAAGATAGGAGAAGGATAAAGAAAAAATAGCCCAGGAGAAATGAGAAGAGGCAGAAAGAAAGAAGGAGAAAGAAAGAATAGCTCAGGAGAAACGAAAAGAGGCAGAAAGACAGGAGAAGGAGAAAGAAAGAATAACCAGGGAGAAACAAGAAGAGGCAGAAAGACAGGAGAAGGAGAAAGAAGGAATAGCCTTGGAGAAACGAAAAGAGGCAGAAAGACAGGAAAGGCAGAAAGAAAGAGCTCATCAGCTTGCAATGGCAGCTCATGACATGCGCAACACACCAACACCCTCGCTTCACTCATCCCTCAGCATTGAAGGCTTCCTCATAAGAAAATGGGACAAAGCCGAGCCTGATGCCTGGCTTGACCATATTGAAAAGGTCCTGGTGACCTTTCAGCCCTCTACTGAAGAAGTGTCTCTGATCTTGGGAAAACACCTTGAAGGGAAGGGTGCCATTACATTCAATGCTCTCCCCCTTGAGGATCAAGGAAATCTTGCCCTTGTCTGCCAAGCCTTTATAAAAGCTTTTGAAATAACTCCTGACCCTTGGAGGAAAAGGTGGAGAAAGGTGGAGGAATATGCCCAAGGAATCAGGCCAAACCTGGTCTGAGTGGATTTTTAAAAGACCCAAGCCTTAAAACGATGGCTAGAATCTCTCAAAGCCACAAGTGCAGATGAAATCTTTGAACTCTTCCAGCTTGAGGACTTTTTACATTATGCCCTGCCAGCCCTTGCCACCTGTCTATGTGACAAGGTGCCTAAGACGTGGTTGAGTGCTGTCGTTGGGCTGACATTTGGGATATGCATCATCCCCATTTTAGTTCCCATGGAAGAAGATTATATCCCTCCTCGCCTGCCTCAACCAACTCCCAGCAACCTCCCAAGAATGAGCACCCCTATAAGAAACCCATATGTGGGCATTGTAAGGGAACAGGGCACCCCACTGAACAGTGCCACTTGAAGGCGGAGAATCAGCCAGAAGACCCCTCTACGTCCTCAAGTGGGACAACACCCCAACAAGCCATGCCTGGGTCATGGACAAAGGGTAAAGGGCCTGCTCCCTCCAATTGGACAGTGCCAGGTAAAGATTATAGCTGGACTTATTGCCCTGCTTGCAAAGTCTATGGGCACTCTGCCCAATGGACAAAATGCCCTAATAAAATAATAAGTCAAGTACTCCTGCCCTTACCTTGGCAGTCACTGACCCAACATCCTTAGGTCCTCCAGCCCAGGGTCCCATTTATGTGGCACCTCCCCGAGGGAGAGGCCCCATCAGCCAGGTCAAGGCATTTGAAGATTCTGTCACACAAATGTCCCTCATAAGGGAAGACAAGGTTCCCTTTGGAGCCACCATTAACAGATGTAAACTTGTCACGATTGAAGGTGTCAATCACTGTTAAGATGATACTTCCTACTGTTGAGGATCACGAGACCCCATAGATCTGAGATCTGCAACCTCACAGTAGCTAGATACATTCCTGGAGGTTATGACATCCTCCTGGGACAGAACTTTCAGTCCCATCTAAATTACAGAAATCCAGGGGTCCAAATCCCCCAAATCATTCATTAGGCATGAATAAGCATCAAACTCCTGCATTCATTCCACTGCCAGTGCCACCTGAGTACGATGTGCTGTGGGCCCCCCCATGCCCCAGTGCCAGTGCCAGGGCCCCAAATAGATCTCCCTCCAGGAAATCCCAACCTCGATTCACAATCTCTGCCAGTGCTACTTGCGTGCACTGAGCAGTGCCAAGCTCCGTCCGTCTTGAACGACGAGCAAATTCCAAATCAAATGTTAGTGCCTGACTCTGCCTTAGTGCTAGTGTCAGAGCACGCCCCCAATCTCCATTCCAGAGATCCCAGTCCAGGTCCCATCTCTTCTCCCAGCTTGGCTCCGCTACCAGTGCTGGTAAGAGAGCAGATCCTTCCGACCACAGTGGAAGCTCACCCAAAGATGCGGCCTCACAACCTGTGCATGAGCTGGTCATTCTTACCTGTGAGCCTCTCAAGCCCCCCACGACTGCTTCCTCTCTGTCTCAGTCTGCCACAGACACAACAGTGAGTAAGGATTCTGCCATGTCTCAAATGGCAGATGAACTCGAGGAGCTGCAACAGATCATGGTAGGGCTTGTAAAGAAGGCCCCTGCGTCAGCCATCAAGGAAGCCGACACAGGTGGCACTCAGATACCCTCCTCAGGCTCGATTCCACCGATTTCCCTGGCCAAGACAAACCGCCCACCTAAAGGTGGTCCACAGAGGAAATATCATGGGCGTGGATAATTCCAGGTAGCTTAAAGAGAGCCACTGAGCTCTCCTGGCACCTGTGCCAAGGTGGCACAGTGCCATCCCTTTTCCCTACGAAGACTTTGGCACCTCTATCCAGAAGAGGATGTCAGGGTCCTTCACCTATTTATTTTCCCCATAGCTCTGTAATTTATTCTTTTCCCTTTAACATTTCCCCTTTCTTATTTTTGATTATTACTCACATTTATTTCACACCTTACCAAGGCCCACATTTTACTTTAATTCCCTCTGCCAGTGCAGAGTGCCATTGACAGATATTCCAATTTTATAAGTCCTATGACTTCCCTTTCATACCTATCACAGCATGATACATTTAAGATAAGATATGCCATAGCCATTAGGTATTACTATATGAGTGCCAACTTGGCACAGTGCCATTTTCATAGATGTGGGCAAATGATCCTGCCAGAGGAGTCACGCCCTCTGG